>NC_060145.1:309386859-309689890 GCF_021461385.2 Schistocerca piceifrons | reverse complement strand
GGTGCCTTACCCTAATTGTTGCCAAAATAGATAAACAACGGCAGTTCAAAGAGGTATGGGCGATCACTCCTGTGTTAAAAGACATCTCACCTGTTAATGGCTGCATTTGAAATTGGTAAATTCTGTCAGTAATTATAGGGAATACATCTTCTTAAAGGGTCAACAAAAACCATTTAATTGAAGCGTATCATCGCAACAAGGTGCACTGCTGTCGACCTTGAGGTAGCATGTTCTCTTGCGTCACAAAATCTCAAGAGAAGTTGTAGGCACGGCAATGATGGAAACGACTCATCGTCTGCTCAGCACCACACGCACCGATCTTGGCTATTGCAGAGCTTCCCACTTCAACGTGGCAGTTTTATGTACCCCATTGCCCACCAGAATATACGAGTCATTCATCTGTATATTGGCCATTACAGGCTGTTTCCTAGGGGGAGATCCTCTTCTAATGTATCCAGTCAAGTTTAGCTCTTTCCTGCCAGCTTTGAAGCATCTCTTCCAACTTTGAGTTCACCAACGAGGCAGTACTGGAGATACAGATTTTTCTGCTCCGAAGACGTTGAACAAGAGGTTCATGAGAAGAAAATGGGTGTTTCTCGTCAGTGTCGAGTTCGCTGCTTTCGGTTTCCACCGTTACTATCCTCCTGATGTTGGACTGTATATTCTGGTCAGATCTTGGATCTTCTCGATTGCAAATGGTGTCAAGCATACTATAACCTGGTGGCAAGGTGGTTGAAGAGCAGTGTCAATCTATTTCGAGTGACTGGTTTGGTACCACACTAGGGAAGCTCTTCTCCTGTCTAGTAGCACAAGGGTAAAGCCCACGTCCGAAGCACATGTGATCTTGCTCTACGACTTATGCCTTTGAGTTTTCGTAAGACATTGTTCTGTGCTGCGGCCTTCATTTCGTGTCTGTTATATTGCTCATTGAATATGAGGCTGCTATTAAGGATTACCCCGAGCTAGATATCTGGCTGAGAGGAGTTCACAAACATCAGATTTCTAACTTGTGGTCAGAAAGTTTGCTGCGGACGTAGAATGCATTGACTACTGTTTTCCTAGAATTTAGTGTCAGGCCACTGGCCTCGTAATACCCTACCGGACGACAACAGCAAACGTAAGTTGTCTTTCGAAGCCTTCAAATGTCTTATACTGGGCCGAGAGGGCCAGACCGCTGGAATGAATAAATGAGGTGGAAGCCTTGTTACGTAGTTGGTCGTTGATGGACAAGTTAAATAGCGTGGGAACAAGAACGTTTATTTGGGAAGAATATGTTTTTATTTTTTCTGCCACCGAATTTTGGTGTTCTGAAAACTAATATAGAATTTTATGTTGCTAAGCAGCTCTGCAGAGTTCACAAAACATTGATCTTTTGTAGTGTTGTACACCTTAGTGAGAAGTATTCTGATGTTCACCATCGTAAGCCACACGCAGGTTAACGAAGTTACCATCAAGGGTGAGACGTTTCTCGAAGCAATCTTCAGAGTGGCAAAACTGCCCTGCGTATGACTGCCCTGAGCGGAACCTGGCTTCTTCTCAAGTGAGCTTATCTTCGACGAGTAAGGTGGGCCGAGCCAAAATGAATCGTGCGGTAGCTTTAACAAATGGCACAGTAAACTTATTGGCCGAAAATTTTCCGGATAGTCTTGAGCAGAGTGATAATATGAGGTTCTCTGAGAGCTTCGGAATTCTGAACGTTTCCTGGCACTGATGTGCATTTGGCTCGCTATGTCTATCGCCAAAGAGTTTTAGCAACTCTACATGTGCGCTGTTGTAATATCAAACGTATGTAGCCGAACTGATCGGACTGCCAATACTGGTAGGAGGCAAGATGAAATTGTTACACGGCTGAACGCTAGGGCGCCCAGCTCGCAGGGCAGGCCGCTGTCGGTCCGGTATTGGCGGGTCCAGGTACAGGAAAGAGACGGAAATGGGAAAATCCCAAAGCTGAGAATCTGGACGGCTGTTGCTCGCGTGGCCTTCGTGCAGGAGCTGCACCAAAAGTAGCGGAGTGTCAGACAAGTTGAAAGATGGCGTCTTACAGCTCTTTGGGAATCTATAATAATTTACAGTCAAGTATTACAGAAAATACATTGGCAATCTCAGAAAAATGAGAAGCATCGGATGACACAACAATATTTTCATTTTCTTTAAAACTACAGAAGTTAATACTTCACAATGAATAAACATTTCCACAATGAACCTCTGAAGAAACAACGTTTAAACATTTGGCGAGATTTCAACAAACGATATCTCAGATGATAGCACTGTATGATAACTATCATCCTAGAAAGCCACTCGCCTGTATCTACTTTATTTCTTGACTTACGACGTCTTTTATATCTTTTTTATTAATTTGTCAGAGTACGGTACTCACCACAGTAACACACCATATGAATGTAGCATGAATACATCATACCTTGAAATACTTGCCTAGTTATATAATGAACAGTTTACTGTTTTGCCAGTTACTTTCCTTAGATGTTGATTGGATGTGCTACTACAAAGACGTGCTAATTTGTAAGTGATGAATCGCAGGTGTTAGTGGACACATAACTTTTCTTTAGTTTATAAAGCT
Organism: Schistocerca piceifrons; assembly: GCF_021461385.2. Lineage (NCBI taxonomy): Eukaryota > Metazoa > Arthropoda > Insecta > Orthoptera > Acrididae > Schistocerca > Schistocerca piceifrons. The sequence continues at coordinate 309,687,312 of NC_060145.1, read as the reverse complement.
ATTTTCTGTCTGTGTTTTAACTGAATCCTACCCTTTTATTTGAGATGTTCCTTCTCGAATAAATATTATTCAGCATAATTTCCTGTCGTCTACATCAACTAAAGACGTTGTAACTGAACCCTTATTATTAAATTATTCACTTAACGTTTTTTTGTGTTTCAAGTATTTTATTAACTTACAATTCTAGCCAAAGCATAGATTATTTGACTGCCAGATCACAGCTACACGGTATTATTCCCAGGAAATTACATGAAGGCATGAAAAAAGGCACACACTGCTCGACCCTGTGACTACATCGAGCTATTCCTTTTGAACAGAGCGGTGCATGGCCCATGTAACAGACCGTTAGGTACTGTCACACTGTCTGCCCCCACTGCTTTGCCGGTTTTCAGAGTTAAAAAATCAGGAATTTACAGAATACATGCTTCTCAGAGATCGCGCTTAGGAACAACACATGTGGAGTCCAAGACCATATCCTGTCTCATCCATATTAGCAGTAGTTTTATATGGATTTCTGGGTTTTACTCACCAACTTCCAGTCACTGCTACGATCGAGGATTATAGGATGAAATAATTGTCAGTTATGGTGGAAATTCGCGGAAGAGTAAATTCTTAAGAGGGTAAGAAGTAATTTAAGTCATAGGGGAGTGTTACGGCTTTCCATTTAATCTACATGCAAATTTAGATAGATGTAAATGTCGCAGGTTTAGGATTATTCATTTTAATCGTTGATCCCCTAAATGTGTATGTAAATTAATGTCAATATTGAATTTAAACAACGTTTTTGTTCTACACCTTCACTTACTTCAAGTTGTAGGCTTTTAATCTCTGTCCAAGAAGGTACTAACAGTTAGCTCAAAACTATAACGAACACACTACTCCAGTCACACAGTGTTAATCAGAGTGAAATATTGTGCGAATTCCCCACTTGAAGAGCTATAACTAGACTCATTATTTACGCAATATCCATTTAACGTTGTGCACAAAAATTTAAAGGTTAATTTTTACAGAGGTGACCTGCCGTCAGTGAGTTTTGGAGGATAAAGGGAAAGTCTACAACGTGGTATTTTGCTACACGTTTAAAAATTGTGATCAAAAGCAGTAATGAATCACGTTTTACTATATACAAACAACAAAATTGGGTGATTTATTTCTTATTACTAACGTATTTCTAATTTCATTTATATACACACATCAAAAAAAGTTTTGCACTACCCTGGTTCCCAGAACTCCTGAAGATAGACGTTGACTGTATCACAGACACAGCCCCTTTGACTGTTCAGAGATGGAACTAAACCTGCCGAAGGATGTAAACAACGATGCATGAGCAGCGCCTATTAGACGGAGGGGTTCAGACAGCCGATCTGTTCCAGTCATTCCACCAGGAAGGAGGTACACGGCTCGTGTTGTCTTTAGTTCAACCACGCCTAGACAGTCAATACCACGGTTCCATCGCGTCCGCATTGTTACTTTGTGCCAGGAAGGGCTCTCAACAAGGGAAGTGTCCAGGCGTCTCGGAGTGAACCATAGCTATGTTGTTCGGGCGTGGAGGAGATACAGAGAGACATGAACTGTTGTTGAGATGCATCGCTCAGGCCGCCCAACGCCTACTACTGCAGGGCTAGCCGGCTGGTGTGGCCGAGCGGTTCTAGGCGCTACAGTCTGGAACCGCGGGACCGCTACGGTCGCAGGTTCGAATCCTGCCTCGGGCATGGATGTGTGTGATGTCCTTAGGTTAGTTAGGTTTAAGTAGTTCTATGTTCTAGGGGACTGATGACCTCAGAAGTTAAGTCCCATAGTGCTCAGAGCCATTTGAACTGCAGGGATACCTACGGATTATGGCTCTGCGGAACCCTGAGAGCAGCGCCACCATGTTGAATAATTCTTTGGTGCAGCCACAGGACGTCGTGTTACGACTCAAACTGCGTGCAATAGGCTGCATGATGCGCAACTTCACTCTCGAATTCCATGGCGAGATCTGCCTTTGCAACCACGACACAATGCGACACGGTACAGATGGGCTCAATACTGTGCAGAATGGAATTCACAGATCAGCGTCACATATGACTTCAACCAGACAATAGTCGGAGACGTGAAACTTCCTGGCAGATTAAAACTGTGTGCGACTCGAACTCGGGACCTTTGCCTGTCACGGGCAAGTGCTCTACCAATTGAGCTACCCAAGCACGACTCACGCCTCGTCCTCACAGCTTTACTTCTGCCAGTAGGAGACGAGGTACTGGCAGAATTGAAGCTGTGAGGACGGGGCGTGAGTCGTGCTTGGGTACCTCAGTTGGTGGAGCACCTGCCCGCGAAACGCAAAGGTCCCGAGTTCGAGTCTCGGTCCGGCACACAGTTTTAATCTGCCAGGAAGTTTCATATCAGCCCACACTCCGCTGGAGAGTGAAAATCTCATTCAGGAGTCGGAGACGTGTTAGGAGGCAACCCGGTCAGGCTGAGCGCCTTAGACACATTGTCCAGCGAGTGCAGCAAGGTGGAGGTTCCGCGCTGTTTTTGAATGGCATTAAGTGAGGTCAACGTATGCCTCTTGTGGTCATGGAAGACGGCGTAACGGCTGTACGATACGTGAATGCCATCCTCCGACCGATAGTGCAACCATATCGGCAGCATTTTGGTGAGCCATTCGGCTTCATGGAGGACAATTCGCACCTTCGTGGTGCACATCTTGTGAATGGCTCCCTTCACGATAACGACATCGGTTGACTAGAGTGGCCAGCATGTTCTCCAGACATGAACCCTATCGAACATACTTGGAATAGTTTGAAAAGGGCTGTTTATGGATAACGTGACCCACGAACCTCTCTGATGGATCTACGCCCAGTCGTCGTTGCGGAGTGGGACAATCTGGACCAACAGTGCTTTGATGAACTTGCGGATAGTATGCCACGACGAAAAAGGGGCATGCATCAATGCAAGAGTACGTGCTACTGGGTATTAGGGGTACCGGTGTGTACACGTCTTAAGGTCTCAAATGGTTCAGATGGCTCTGAGCACTATGGGACTCAACATGTGAAGTCATCAGTCCCCTAGAACTTAGAACTACTTAAACCTAACCAAGGACATTACACACATCCATGTCCGAGGCAGGATTCGAACCTGCGACCGTAGCGGTTGCGTGGCTCCAGACAGAAGCGCCTAGAGCCGCTCGGCCACGGCGGCCGGCCTCTGAAGGTCTCGCTGTATGGTGGTACAAGAAGCAACGTGTGGTTATCATGAGCAATAAAAGGGCGGAAATGATGTTTATGTTGTTCTCTATTCCAATTATGTGTACAGGTTCCGGAACTCTCGGAACCGAGGTGATGCAAAACATTTTTGATGTGTGTATTTTAGGGAATACTGAAAACCCAATTCCAATTGCCCCTGGATGCCGTTAGAAAGTTAACTATAAAACGGTACCTGGTGACCAGGTGACCGTTGCACCTGGTTTATAATATAGAATCCTTTAAGCTCGCCACCTTCCTTAAAAAAGCTGTACGCATATGCTCTTTGGGGTCATAACGACCCAGTATGGTATTAAATGGGTATGACGATTATAAACTGTTAAAGGTAATTATAATTAGAAATGTAGGTTTATTTGTTAGTATAAACAAATTTAGAGAATTATATGCCAACAATATCAACAATTATGTGAGCTATGGCCCTCAGTGAGCTGTTGCGAAATAGCTTTACTAGCGTATAAACTGCCAATCACAGGAAAAAAGCATTACTTAGAATTCCACAATTTGGGCAGTGGTATCCAACGTAAGCTTTACAAAAACGTTTTTCTTTTTTTTACAATTTCACCACTTAACTGGTGTCTTGTTGTCACACTTTGATGGACAGCATTTGCATCTGCCATGTTGCAGTTTTAGTTGCCACCGCTGAAGTTTGGTGTTCGCAGATTACCTCTTTGTATTCTTCTAACAATAATCCCTGACTTCGTGACAGCATTTTCCTAGTTTCTACGTAAGGAGTAACTAGGATTCTTCCCATTTCTTTGCAGATATTCTTCTTTTGCAAAGAACATTTTTTCCAGCCTGGATTTATTTCTCTTCACGGCACTAAAGCAATACAGCAGAATGTCAATAACAATTTACAAGATGATCACTGGCCAGCGATTAGTGTACCTCTTGTACGTACATTAGTAGGTGCCAATAAGCTGATCCAATGTGTCAACTGTTCCCGTATCTGTACTGTACTCTAATATCATTTTTGGTTTCTTGTCTTTTCTGCTGCTTATTTCCTCAGTGTTTTCCATTATGCTCATCGGGATAACGTGTTTGTTCTTCCCTGGAACGTAAGATACGATCGTGCTATCCGTAGTAAATAAGAACTTTGGAGTGGGAACATCATCTTTGTTTGATATACACTCCTGGAAATTGAAATAAGAACACCGGGAATTCATTGTCCCAGGAAGGGGAAACTTTATTGACACATTCCTGGGGTCAGATACATCACATGATCACACTGACAGAACCACAGGCACATAGACACAGGCAACAGAGCATGCACAATGTCGGCACTAGTACAGTGTATATCCACCTTTCGCAGCAATGCAGGTTGCTATTCTCCCATGGAGACGATCGTAGAGATGCTGGATGTAGTCCTGTGGAACGGCTTGCCATGCCATTTCCACCTGGCGCCTCAGTTGGACCAGCGTTCGTGCTGGACGTGCAGACCGCGTGAGACGACGCTTCATCCAGTCCCAAACATGCTCAATGGGGGACAGATCCGGAGATCTCGCTGGCCAGGGTAGTTGACCTACACCTTCTAGAGCACGTTGGGTGGCACGGGATACATGCGGACGTGCATTGTCCTGTTGGAACAGCAAGTTCCCTTGCCGGTCTAGAAATGGTAGAACGATGGGTTCGATGACGGTTTGGATGTACCGTGCACTATTCAGTGTCCCCTCGACGATCACCAGTGGTGTACGGCCAGTGTAGGAGATCGCTCCCCACACCATGATGCCGGGTGTTGGCCCTGTGTGCCTCGGTCGTATGCAGTCCTGATTGTGGCGCTCACCTGCACGGCGCCAAACACGCATACGACCATCATTGGCACCAAGGCAGAAGCGACTCTCATCGCTGAAGACGACACGTCTCCATTCGTCCCTCCATTCACGCCTGTCGCGACACCACTGGAGGCGGGCTGCACGATGTTGGGGCGTGAGCGGAAGACGGCCTAACGGTGTACGGGACCGTTGCCCAGCTTCATGGAGACGGTTGCGAATGGTCCTCGCCGATACCCCAGGAGCAACAGTGTCCCTAATTTGCTGGGAAGTGGCGGTGCGGTCCCCTACGGCACTGCGTAGGATCCTACGGTCTTGGCGTGCATCCGTGCGTCGCTGCGGTCCGGTCCCAGGTCGACGGGCACGCGCACCTTCCGCCGACCACTGGCGACAACATCGATGTACTGTGGAGACCTCACGCCCCACGTGTTGAGCAATTCGGCGGTACGTCCACCCGGCCTCCCGCATGCCCACTATACGCCCTCGCTCAAAGTCCGTCAACTGCACATACGGTTCACGTCGACGCTGTCGCGGCATGCTACCAGTGTTAAAGACTGCGATGGAGCTCCGTATGCCACGGCAAACTGGCTGACACTGACGGCGGCGGTGCACAAATGCTGCGCAGCTAGCGCCATTCTACGGCCAACACCGCGGTTCCTGGTGTGTCCGCTGTGCCGTGCGTGTGGTTATTGCTTGTACAGCCCTCTCGCAGTGTCCGGAGCAAGTATGGTGGGTCTGACACACCAGTGTCAATGTGTTCTTTTTTCCATTTCCAGGAGTGTATTATTTGGCAGTTCAGTCTTATTTTATTTCACCCTCCCCAGCGTTGTAAGCTATCTTTTGAGACGTCCTTGACCTGATGCATATGTTGTGAAGAAATTAGGCATGTGTCATTACGTCATTTTAGCTTTGTTGGAGATCTATGACAACCTCCATGTCCTGATTTTTCTCAGGTGCCTGTCCAGGTAATTTTCATGTGCAGATTTGTGTCTTCAAAGCATAAGAAGTAGCACTATAACACAGTGTTCCCATTTTTAGCCAAAATTTGGAGGGTTTGCTCGATATCCACTGTTTGAATGGACAACGTCTTCGGAAAGCCACCAGTTGTTCATTCACGGTTACATTTGTGCCAGAATTATATAGTTTTATGGGTGTGTGTGTTTGTCCTTAGGATAATTTAGGTTAGGTAGTGTGCAAGCTTAGGGACAGATGACCTTAGCAGTTAAGTCCCATAGGATTTAACACACATTTGAATATTTTTATATAGTTTTGAAAGTATTTTTATCCACATATCGCGTAGACCTCTTGTAGGTTCCAACTTGTCATTTACTTTTCTTGGTCTTCTATCAGACTTGCCATCGAAAGGTAACACACGTGAGATGCAACAAAATCGATTCAGCGGTATTAGAAAAGATGACTCTACTTGTTTCTGCATCCCATAGACTCAGGCCAACATACACTTTAAGTCCAATTTCATCCTATGTCTCCTAACTACCCCCACAAACTCTTCGGTCCTCAATATTAGTCGTTTCCACCACAATATTATGAATATTATCGTTCATCGAAACTTTGAAAAGATAATTTTACAACACTTCCCCCGGCGATAGCATATCTTGTCGTTCTAGGCCAGTCTTCTAATATTCAACCAGATGTTCTTACAGTTTGCGGAAAAGGTTCTAAGCTCCAAGTGACTTTTTGGCTTTTAGACAGAATTAGTTGAGCAGCCTTCTCACAATAATTTGAGGTATTAATATCTGAAATGTCTTCTGAATCCGATGAAAATTGAATGTTGTCATCAGAGTTGGGATTTTCATCTTCAGAAGTATTCTCCTCGCTGTCATAATCATTTACTAATTTCAAGTAAGTACTCATTTTGGCATGATACCCACACAGAAATTATTACGGTAGGTACATGAACTGCTTCTACGCACAACAGTTGATAAAATGCAAGTGCTAGCGGTAGTGTGCCATAATAATTTGAACGCAATCAGCGACTTGCACTGTTGCGTAACCTTTGTGCATTTTAACAATACGAATCAGATAGTTACTTTGTCACAAAAAACCTTTGCGTATATACATCCTACCTACACGTGGTGCCCTTGTTAAGCTGAGCATTCCAGTGGAAGGTTAGGTAACCAACCCCAGAGGGAAACTGGGTAAGCGAGCCGATTGGATGTGGAGGACAGTGGAAGGCAAAGGGAAACCACCACTGTAATTACTTCCCTAGACGCTCATGGGATGGACCTCTTTGTACAATATTCCGGAGGTAAAGCTTTCCTTCAATCGGATCTCCAGGAGGGGAATACAACGAGGACTCCAGAGATTAGGACAAATGGAAAAAGAAAGGAAAGAGTAGAAGAGGAAAGAATTATTTAGGACTGGATCTTGGAATGTTTTAACCCTTCTCCAGGAAGGGAAATTAGGAAATGCCAAACGTGAAATGATAAGAAACAAATTGGATGAACTCGGAATATGTGAGGTGAGATGGGGTGGTTTTGGAGAACTAGAAAGTGCCAACTTCCGATTGTACTATGCAGGCGAAGATAAAAATGGAATGTATGGGATTGAAATTTTGATAGGTAAAAGACTGAAGGACAAGGTTATCAAGGTTGAATACGTTAGTGGAAGAATAATGATGGTGATGAGACTGAAAGGGAAAAAGAGAGACTTCAAGATTTTAAACATGGCTACAACAGCAACTGTTGAAAATCTTCACGATAAAGGATAACAGCCAAAACAGTTGCAGGATGTAAATTTATTAAAACTCTTAACCAAGGTTTCGGTATATATAAATATATCTTCATCAGAAGTAAAAAATCCTGAACAGGAAGACACTTTCATTAGAAAAACCTTAGCATCGGAAGTGAGAAACACATAGTCTTAAGTAACAGTGAAATTACCAGAGTAATACAGGCACAAAATCTCTTAGTTAGTTACTAAAATTACATCATGCAATGGAGATTAATAATGAAAGTGTCTTACTGTTCAGGATTTTTTACTTCTGATGAAGGTATATTTATACATGCCGAAACCTTGGCCAAGAATTTTAATAAATTTTTATCCTGAAACTGTTTTGGCTGTCATCCTTTATCGTGAAGAATTTCAACAGTTGCTGTTGCAGCCATGTTTAAAACCTTGAAATCTGTACCTGCCCAGGTTTCAAAGGCTGTTTCGAAATACATGGACATCTCATTTAAAATCCTGAAAACAGGTATGGCTATTGACTTCACCAAACAGTGTGAGAGACGCCATTTGACACCGATTTACGTGAAGGCTTTTATCAATGTGAAACAGTGTAACAAGATTCCGTCCACTGAAGCAAAACTGGTGAAACAAATTATGAGCGACAGAATCAGTGACCTTTATAAGAAGAAAGATAAACTAAATGAAGAAGCTTACTCTTTGCATCTCTTTATTACTAGAACTTTTAAACATTATTTTAACTTCCACATAGACAGTATTTGGCATGGTGTTAATGAGTGGTTACAGAATCGTAGGGTTGAAATTCAGCGTAGGCACGATTGTAAACTTCTGAAGCTAGAAAATGCTATGCCTAAATCTAATGTTGTTCATGCACAAAGAACTGTCAATTACGAACACAAATTTTTTGACAGAGTACTAAATAAAACTTCCATAAGCTTTACTCCTCAAGAAAGCGCTATGCTAGCGAGAGGTTTTAAATACAATTTCATGCCTAGTCATAATGACCCTAAAGTGGTGGATAATTTTATTGTTGACCATAAAGTTGGTCTTGACTCTGTAAAAACACAAAAATGCCAACACAATAGGATTGCTCATGAATGTAGCGCCATTTTAGAAAGAGAGGTCAGTTCGGTAAAAAACAATGACTTAAAGCAGAGAGAGGGTAGCATTATTACTAGTATTAACCGTAAATTAAAAAATAATGAGCTTCTTATTACTAAATCTGATGAAGGAGATTCGCTTGTTGTAGCCTATAAAAGTGAATATATTGCTAAAACTTTGGCTTTTTTCGAGGAAAATGGGATATTCGAAATCGAGGAGGATCCTACCCTTACATTACAAAAGCAAATTTATTTTAAGAAAAACTAAACATCCTATGAAAGAGTTTCAAAAGAAAACTTTAATTAATATGAAGCCTAGAGCACCTATGCTTAGAAGTCCGTTTAAGGTACACTAAAGTCAACACCCAATTCGTCCCATCGTTAACGGAATAAAGAGTCCACATCATAAATTAGCGAGATTCTTAGACACTAAAATTAAAGAAGCCTTTGTTTTTGGAAACAATTATTCTGTTAAAAATAGTGCTGAGGTAATAAACAAACTAAAATCGATAGAGATCACTTCTTCCTCTCGTTTGGTTTCTTTTGACGTCGTAATATTCCAGTGGATATCACTCTTAAGATTATCGAAGATAACATTCGACAACATAGAACTTTAAGTGAGTTGCAATTGTCGGAACTTATGCCACTACTGCAGGTTGTACTAGATTACAATTACTTTCAGTTTAATGGCAAAATGTACGAGGAAACATTCGGCTTAGCCATGGGTTGCCCGTTAGATGGTATCTTAGCTGACATCTTAGTGAATGCGTTAGAAGAAAAATTCGTCAAAAATAATCCTGCATTGGGTAATATGATTCCTTTCAATGCTCGCTATCTTGATGATATACTCATAATATTTCAATGGAGTGACCAACATCTACAACAACTGTTTCACGTTTTTAACAGTTTTCACGAGAAAATGAAATTCACAAAAGAGATACAAAATAATGAGAGAGAACTTCACTTCCTTGACTTGAAACTAAAGTTATCTGGTAACACTATTAGCTTCGACATTTTTCGTAAAGAAACTTTTTGTGATAATATTATCCCAGTATATTCTTGTCATCCTTAAACTCACAAAATCGCCTTTTTTCATTCTGCAGTTCATCGTGCTGTGAGCACACCTTTAGAACAGAATTCTCTAGAAAAAGAAATATCTTTATTAAAATCAATGGCTACTAACAATGGATACGACCCTAAATTAATTGACCAAATTGTTAAGAAAAAAATGGCTGTAAAATGTTCAACTTTAGGAGATAACAGGGCGAAAAAGAATGAGGGTAATAACTTTATTTCTATTGTATTTTTTGGGGAACGTTTCATGTAAGATAAGAAGACTTTTACAGAAACAATACGGTTACAGAGTTGCCTTTTCCGTAAGTAACAGGCTGAAACAAAGAGTAATTCATACTATCGGAGCACGGAAAGAACTCGGCACTAAATCCGGTTTATACAAAATTTCTTTTAACGACTGCCCAAACTATTACATGACAGGTAGACCCATTAAAGTAAGGTATAAAGAGCACATGCTAGGTAAAAATGGGGAAAACGGCTATAATTCCACGTTAGCCGAACATCTATTGCTCTTACAGCATACGCCTCGTGAACTGGACGACGTAGAGTTGCTTCATGAAGCGAATAAGGGTTACATACTTGACTTGCTCGAAGAATTAGAGATTTTCAAGCATCTACCTCTAAAAGATGGTTTTGTTCTTAATGAACAGGTGCAGCTTTTCTTGCTTGTTGATGCCGGTGAAATGCGCTTTTCCTGTCTTGTTTGGATTTTACGTATTTTTGATGTTGCTGTTTGTAATTTTCAATGTGTATGTGTGGTTAATTGACTAGTATGTTTTTATTCACAACGACGGATGGTTTCGGTTTCTTGTAACATTTTGGTTGTTTTCGCTAGTATGTATTTCACCGCCTACGTTACGCGAGATTGTCGCGCATTACACTAGTGCCCTCTCTCGTTAGATGTGTTCCATAGTGCAAGCTTCATCTGTTTGACACTAGGACACAGGTAAATTGGTTCAATATTTTCTATTTTACATAAATGTTTTAAATGATCTGATATGTTTTATTTATTAAGACAGAAAGTTTGAATTAGCACTACTTTAAATAATTTTTGATGCGCTTATGTAGGTATTCATGGATTTTAATATGCGCGAGTGTCTGGCACATACCACAAGTGCCCTCTCTCGGCGAAACCATCTGCCCTAGTGCTTTCACACTCTTGTCTCGATAGTTCATAGGCGAAATACTGGTGCTAAACTGTTCGCATCGACCCTGTGCACATAGTCGTGTTTTACAAATGGAGAAGATGTCTTAATTATTGACGACGCCTTTGGCACAATTGTTTTATTAATCTCCATTGCATAATGTAATTTTAGTAAGTAACTAAAAGATTTTGTGCCTGTATTACTCTGGTAATTTCACTGTTACTTAAGACTTTGTGTTTCTCACTTCCGATGCTAAGGTTTTTCTAATGAAAGTGTCTTTCTGTTCAGGATTTTTTACTTCTGATGAAGGTATATTTATATGTACCGAAACCTTGGTCAAGAACTTTAATAAATTTATATCCTGCAACTGTTTTGGCTGTCATCCTTTATCGTAAAGAAAGACTTAGTTATATTCCAGGTCTAAATGCCAACAAGTAATCATTCAGATGAAGAGGTAGAGGAATGTTATGAGAAGACAGAAAACTTGGCAGAGAGAGAGAAAAGGAATGCATGTATTGTTATAATGGGTGATTGGAGTGGGGTAGTTGGTGAAGGACCAGAAGAAAAAGCTCTGGGAAAGTTTGGGACTGGGAGAGAGAAATGAGAGAGGGCAACGAATGTTGGAATACTGCAGTGAAAATTTCATGGTAGTTGGAAATACTCTTTTTCATAACCACAAAAGACGATGCCATACGTGGATATCTTTATTTGACAACAAAAGATATCAAATTGATTACATAATGATACAACAAAGATACGTAAATTGCCTAAAGAGTGTCAAAAGTTATCCAGGGGCAGATAATTATTCAGATGAAATATTAGTAGTAGCTGAGGCTCTAGTGAAATTGACAAGAACCAGGAATGGATAGAAGAGAGAGCACATTAACTTTGAGAAACTGAAAGACAAAGGCAATTGTGAAAAATTACAGAATGCGTATTGTGAAACTATGATGCAAGGGCAGGAAATGGAATGCACAGAAGGAAGATGGGATCGTTTTAGAAACAGGATCAAAAAGGCAGCTAAGGAAACGCTTGGAGTCAAGGAGAGGATAAAAGTAAAGAAAGAATGGATAACACCAGATATTATAACCAAGATGGATGACAGCAGGAAATGGAACACTGCAAACACAGAAGAAGCGAAGAGCAACTGCTGGAGGTTAAATAATGAATTAAGAAGGGAGACAGAAAAAGCAAAAGAGAAATGGCAGACAGAAAAGTGTAACAAGAAAGAGAAAGTAGAGAAAGGAGGCAAATCTGATTTGATATACAAAGAAGCAATGGATTTGACATTCAGGGAAAAGAGAAACAACAATGGGCTAAAGCAGTAGAGGCAACAGATGGTAAAATGGTGAGTGAAACCCAAGAAATAATGAGAAAAAGGAAAGAATATATAGAATGGCTACATGATGCTGACAGCCGACCAAATGAAGAGGACCTTGAGATAGAAGAAGAAAAAGAGAAAGTTGCAGATGAAGACAAGGGAAATGCAATACTAACTAGTGAGATTGAAGAATGAGGTTGAAGAATCTATGAAGGAGATGAAAAATGGAAAGACAATGGGAACTGATGAGATTCCTCTGAAACTGTTAAAGTCATTGGAGAAAGAAGGGAAAAGGTAGTCGATTGAATTGTGTAATCATATTAATGATATGAATATAATAGAGGGAAACATTCCACGTGGGAAAAATATATCTAAAAAGAAAGATGATGTGACTTACCAAACGAAAGCGCTGGCAGGTCGATAGACACACAAACAAACAGAAACATACACACAAAATTTAAGCTTTCGCAACTAACGGTTGCTTCATCAGGAAAGAGGAAAGGAGAGGGAAATTAAATAATGAATTAGGAAGGGAGACAGAAAAAGCAAAAGAGAAATGGCAGACAGAAAAGTGTAACATGATAGAGAAAGTAGAGAAAGGAGGCAAATATGATTTGATATACAATCTTTCCTGATGAAGCAACCGTTGGTTGCGAAAGCTTGAATTTTGTGTGTATGTTTGTGTTTGTTTGTGTGTCTGTCGACCTGCCAGCGCTTTCGATTGGTAAGTCACATCATCTTTCTTTTTAGATGAACTGTTTAATCAAATATACATGACAGGAAAATGGGCAAAGGACTATACAGAAAGTATCTTAATACCTATAGAAAAGAAAAAGAACAGCAAAAATGGTGAGGAACATAGAACAGTGAGACTGATATCGCATGCAGAAAAAGTCTTGCTGAGGACGCTCAATAGAAGGCTATATGAAAAGCTGAACTGCCTAACAGGAGATGAACCATTTGGTTTCAGACGAGGAGTGGGAACAAGAGATGCAACTGGGCTACTGAGAATGATAGGGGAAAGGTACCCTACTGGCCAATAAAAATTGCTACATCAAGAAGAAATGCAGATGGACAAACATATTGTACTAGAACTGACATGTGATTACATTTTCACGCAATCAGTACCCAGAACAACCACCTCTGGCCGTAATAACGGCCTTGATACGCCTGGGTATTGAGTCAAACAGAGCTTGGATGGCGTGTACAGGTACAGCTGCCTATGCAGCTTCAACACGATACCACAGCTCATCAAGAGTAGTGACTGGCGTATTGTGACGAGCCAGTTGTTCGGCCACCATTGACCAGATGTTTTCCGTTGGTGAGAGATCTGGAGAATGTGCTGGCAGGGCAGCAGTCGAACATTTTCTGTATCCAGAAAGGCCCGTACAGGACCTGCAACATGCGGTCGTGCATTATCCTCTTGAAATGCAGGGTTTCCTACGGATCAAATGAAGGGTAGAGGCACGGGTCGTTACACATCTGAAATGTAACTTCCACTGTTCAAAGTGCTGTTAATGTGAACAAGAGGTGACCGAGACGTGTAACCAATGGCACCCCATACCATCATGCCGGGTGATACGCCAGTATGGCGATGACGAACACGCTTACAATGTGCGCTCACCGCGATGTCGCCAAACACGGATGCGACCATCATGATACTGTAAACAGAACCTGGAGTCATCCGAAAAAATGACGTTCTGCCATTCGTGCACTCAGATTCGTCGTTGAGTACAACCATATCAGGCGCTCCTGTCTGTGATGCAGCGTCAAGGGTAACTGCAGCCATGGTGTCCGAGCTGATAGTCCATGTTGCTGGAAACGTCGTCGAACTGTTCGTGCAGATGGTTGTTGTCTTGCATACGTCCCCATCTGTTCACTCAGTGATCGAGACATGGCTGCACGATCCGTTACAGCCATGCGAATAAGATGCCTATCATCTCGACTGCTAGTGATAGGAGGCCGTTGGGATCGAGCACGGCGTTCCGTGTTACCCTTCTAAACCCACCGATTCCATATTCTGCTAACAGTCATTGGATCTCAACCAACGCGAGCAGCAATGTCGCGATACGATAAACCGCAATCGCGATAGGCTACAATCCGACCTTTATTAAAGTCGTAAACGAGATAGTACCCATTTCTCCTCCTTACACGAGCCATCACAACAACGTTTCACCAGGCAACGAGGGTCAACTGCTGTTTGTGTATAAGAAATCTGTTGGTAACTTTCCTCATGTCTGCACGTTGTAGGTGTCGCCACCGGCGCCAACCTTGTGTGAATGCTATAAAAAGCTAATCATTGGCATATCACAGCATCTTCTTCCTGTCTGTTAAATTTCACGTCTGTAGGACGTCGTCTTTATAGTGTAGCAATTTCAATGACCAGTAGTGTACATGGAGTAGAAAACTAAGGTGTATGTTGTGTTCATTTATCTTGAGAAGGCTTTTGACTGTGTCAGATGGGACAAACTGATGGATATCCTAAGGAAACATGGAGTTGACTAGAGGGATAGACGGCTAATTAGAAATTTATATTTGAACCAGAGAGCAAAAGTAAGTAGAGGAGGTGTGATGAGTGAAGAAATTGAAATGGGAAGAGGTGTAAGACAAGGTTGTTATTTATCACCAAGACTGTTGAATATCTATCTGGAGGAAATTATTAATGAAGGTTTTGATGGAAGGAGAGGAGTTTGTGTAAGGGGTTGGAGAACGGAGTGTATAAGATTTGCAGATGACGTGGTGGTGATGGCGGAGAGTGCAAGACAGATGGACCAAATGTTAAATGATCTAAACACAAAATTAGAAGAATATGGGATGAAGAATAACAAGAAGAAAACTAAAAGCATGGTAATTGTAGGGAAGGGGAGAAAATGCGGTATGAAAATGGGGGGGGGGGGGAGGAAATAGAGCAAGTGAATAACTTCAATCACTTGGGAAGTGTAATAATAGATTATATGTATTGCTCAACCGAAATCAGGAAAAGAATTGCAATGGCAAAAGAAGGATTCTAGAGGAAACAGATATTACTTTGTGGACCACTAAACAAAGATCCGAGAAAAAGACTTGCCAAATGTTACATCTGGTGCGTTGCACTGTATGGGAGGGAGACCTGGACATTGAGGAAGCAAGATGAAACCAGATTGGAGGCACTAGAGATGTGGATATGGAGAAGAATGGAATATGTGAAATGGGAAGAACCAGTAAGGAATGAAGAAGTATTGACAAGAGTTGGAGAAGGAAGAAACGTGCTGAAAGTCATTCGAAAGGGGAAACGGAACTGATTTGGACACTGTTTGAGGAGGGACTGTTTATTGAAGGAAGGAATAGAAGGAATGGTGGAGGGAAAATGGGGAAGAGAAAAAAGAAGATACTAAATGCTGGACAATATGAAAGGAGACAAATATTCAGAAATGGAAAGATTGGGTATGGACAGACAAAACTGGAAGAGGCTTTACCCATGACAAGACCTGCCGTAAGGCATAAAACCATACTAGTTCTTTAACCTCAGGGATGAAGCAGTAAAATTTGACTGTGTTATTTGTAAATTCTCTGAATTCTTAAGCCCACTGGGTCATACTGACAAGTGGTGCACAAGCATAACAAAGTAAGTTTCAGCAAGCGAGAGAAAAGTACTTTTGTTTTTAAATTTAAGCTTTAAGGTATTTATAATGTTTAGAAAAATAAAGTCATCAAGTCCGGAGCAACAGCATCTAAATTTTAGAAGAGTTATGGTGGGACAAATCCCTTTTCGGGTCATATTGACCCGAATAGCGATTTTCGCCGGGCCTCCCACTACACGCAAGGACAGAACGGCAAGCAGCCGTTACTAGAGAACTTACTGCAGCCGTTACTGAGAAAGACAAAAGGAGGTCTTCTGTCTGCGTCAGGACGGCCTCCGCAATCTGTGCTCGGGAACGGGCAAATAAACCAACCGTGGCGCGGGAGAGGTAAGCGGCGAGAATGCGGCCCGACGGCCAGAGAGACTGCAGCTGCAAAGACCCGAGGGCGGACGCCCTTCAGCCCGACCACCACGTAATTACGTAATCTGCCTACGTCCAGCACACACTGCCGGCTGAGAAGCCCTTACCGCAACAGTCTTACAAACCGGCAACTGAGATAGAAAGCCCTCTTGGGGCAGTAATAAGATTACTTTCTTCTGTCTTCTTTTGCTATTTCTCGCCAGTCAACAGCGAATTTCATGCCCAGTACTGCCATTCGTTTCTTTTGCATTATCCTTACAAATTTCCTATTTCTCTCGCTTTTTCTGATTGCAATTTGCAATATGAGAACGACGATCTCTATACCTCTTTGCACTCCCCCATGTCAGTGTAGCGCAACCTATACACAGCTTCTCTTCATCATTCTTTCGTAGCTTAACGCGCCTCTGATAGAAGCAACTATTTTATTTTTACTATTTCCTGATTCCTTTTCTTTGTCTTTGTTTCCGTTATTTAAATAAACTCCATGGCTTGCGGTCCCAGGGTTGATTCTCGAACAGGTCGGAGATTTCCTTCGTTCTGGGACTTGGTATTTGTGTTGTCCTAATCGTTTCATCTCATTTTTACCGATTCACAAAAGCCGAAAAGGCGTCAGATTGAAAGTCCGACATAAAACGGTCAAACAACCCAATACGAGATCTCCTGAGCAATAATGTCATACCAACATTTCGTTTCCTGATTTAAGCATTAAAGTTGCCCATGGACCGACCACCTTCGTACCAAAATAGTTATCGTCTCTGCTTTCGGTACGGAAGACCTCGAGTTCGACTCCCGGTACCTGCTCAGAGTTTTTCTGAGGTAGGGATATCTGATATCAGTCCACTTAGTTCCGTGAGGTCAAATGAGGAGGTGCTTGAGTAAAGAAGCAATGGCCACATTAGGATTCTTCTACTGGCAGTAACGGCTGGACGCGTTGATGGTATTCTGATCACTTGTCCCAAGAGTATAGATCGCTCTTCCTAGTGCCTTGCAGCCAGAAATCAGACAGTCTGAACTGGCCTAAGGCCCAACCTATGAGTAGTGTTCACCTTTTACATATTGGCCAAGAGAAGACTTCGAGTGTCAGTGAGAATCGGTTCTTTGATTCCAGTGAGTCCGCACCACAGTACTAACCTTTCCTCATGTAAACGCGTCTTTCCTGTTGTGCCAAGTTCTTACGAAAAGTTATTTACGCTATTTCCTCCAAAACTGAAGTGACATAACCATGACTACGTAGAGACACAGCATAATGCTACATATTCGCTACAGAACATCCATGTGATCAAAGTACTCTTACTGGATATATGTGTGAGCATTGCGCTCTACGCTGTCTCTATCCCCGAAGTTCAACAAAAGAGTTAAATATCGCTTAATATTCCACGAAACATGAACTTCTACCAAACTAGTTAACAGCACGTAAAATAACGCACGATTTTCGTTGGCAGCACCACGCCATGAAGATTTCAGCAAAGCTAAGAGCAGCCACCACCTGGTCTTAAGCATATGTTGGATAAATGTGATGATGATCCTGTCGGTACGAAACGAGTTGCGGGTCTGTCTTCAATCTATCTCTTACCTTTCTTTTCTTTTCACTAGCGTTTGTACCTTCTCGTACGGAGACCACTATTTGAAGATTGAAAAATTTTATTATTACACTCTAATCGCCGGCCGAAGTGGCCGTGCGGTTCTAGGCGCTGCAGTCTGGAACCGCGTGACCGCTACGGTCGCAGGTTCGAATCCTGCCTCGGGCATGGATGTGTGTGATGTCCTTAGGTTGGTTAGGTTCAACTAGTTCTAAGGTCTAGGGGACTAATGACCACAGAAGTTGAGTCCCATAGTGCTCAGAGCCATTTGAACACTCTTATCCCAAATAAAATATCGACGCATCACGAAAGAATTATCTGAATGGGATGGAGATCGGTAATAATTACAATTTGACTAAAAGTGTGCGCTTTTTTCTTTTTTTAAGAGAAAGAGCTTCACAAATTGAGTAAGTTAGTAACGCATTGGCCAAACTCTGTTCCTTGCGCAAGCAGTTACTCGGGTGGTCACCGGTTGATAGAGTTGTTGTTTGTCCTCCTGAGGGATATAGTGCCGAATTCTGTCCAAACGGCGAGCTATATCGTCAAAGTCCCGAGCTGGTTCGAGGTCCATGACCATAATGCTCTGAACGTTCTCAACTTCGGAGTGATCCGTGATCTTGCTTCCCAATGTATAGTTTGGCAAGCACGAAGACAAGCCTAGAAACTCTCGCCCTGTGTGGGTGGGCATTATCTTGTTGAAATGTAAGCCCAGGATGGCTTGCCATGAAGGGTATCGAAACAGGGCATAGAGTATTGTCGACATACCGCTGTAAAGGTACCTCGGATAACCACCGGGTGTGCCCAGCTACGAAACGAAATGGCGCAACAGACCATCACTCCAGGCCGTATGGCGGCCGACAGTCAGGTTGGTATTCCACCGCTGTCCAGGGTGTCTCCAGCTACGTCTTCGGACTGGAATCTCATTGACGGTAGTAAAATTGTATTCAACTATGAGTCCCGCTTCGACCAGCGGAGCACCCCGCCTTGGAAGCAAGGCTGTGTGCTACACAAGCAGGTCTCTTCCTTTGTCATCAATAAATAGCATTGTTAAAGTGCCTAGTTGCTGTCTTTACGTTGTGTAAGAATTCACCTGTCAAAATCATACATTTGTGAAGTTAGAAAAATAAACCAGAATTCTGATCGAACTATCTTTAGCAAAAAAGGTGCTTCACGCAGCAGAGAAAAAGTACGTAAGTGGAACACTTCGTCAGTTTCAGTAATGTGTGCTAACAGACTTGAAGAATGGCGCAGTTTAATGCCAGCTCTGCTGCATCTAATTTAGAGACATTATTCAGTACCTAATTCGTGAATGTCCTTGCCAATACTTTTCTTCAACCCGGCGACGATGCTTGTCGAGAAACTATACAGATTTCTTTTTTTTTAAGTTTACAGCTTAGACGCTATTTTAACGGACTATCGTTTTCAGCGAGTTATTGTTAAAGGTTAAAAAGTTAAACGGTCCCTGGTCAAGTATTAATTTCAGATATAAGTAAGGAAAAATATTAATTACAAACTGTAGCTGAGTGATGGGAAAGTGGCGACAACTGCGGAAAAATCTTTTTATTAAAGAATTGTCGAAATTTTTTTAAAAAAATTGTTACATGTCAAATGGTTCAAATGGCTCTGAGCACTATGGGACTCAACTGCTGAGGTCATTAGTCCCCTAGAACTTAGAACTAGTTAAACCTAACTAACCTAAGGACATCACAAACATCCATGCCCGAGGCAGGATTCGAACCTGCGACCGTAGTGGTCTTGCGGTTCCAGACTGCAGCGCCTTTAACCGCACGGCCACTTCGGCCGGCCTTGTTACATGTCGTCAGCTAAGAACTTCCTAGCCGCTTTCCAATTTCCATCCAGTCTCACGGAAAACTTTACCCACATGAGTGATGTACATTAAGTGGAGGTGGAGAACAATGGGTGCCCATCTTGATGTTGCTATGCCGAAACATATCTTATAAATGTGTTCGCCAGTCTTAGTATTGTATCCAATTTGGAGTGAGCTTGTTTTGTGTGCGCCAAGCTGGACTATTCGAGTTAACTGATTTATCGTCTAAAGGAAAATTACAAATTGTTATTCTACTCAGCGCAGAGACTCTGACGTTATTTTCAGAATGTATGCTGTTTCCATCAATCCGTCGTTTCTTTTATAGAGTGAACTAAACTGAAAATACTGTATTTACATTGGCAGTAGTTCGGCGTAGTGTGAAGTTATTTTTGTTTTAGCAGTATTACGAGAGTACGATACATGTTGTAGAACATAGGACAATAATTTCCAGGAGATTTGTATCATAGGCATTGTAGGTACCTAGCAGTGGCGGCTAACCCGACTTGAACTCGAACTTAGGCATCGAGTTACAAACTTCATTGACTTTATTACGAAATGGAGCAGCCACAGAGTGAATAGAGGGAGATGTTACAAGAAAAAAGTTGTGCGACGCACTCTTAAATCTCCGCGGCCGTACTTTCCGATACGGTACCAGCAATGTAGCACTCCCAACCAGCAGTATGCGTAAGCACCATGGTGCTACAGTCCAAGATGTCTGGGCTTGAACTGAGGCACAAATGTACTCAACATTCATGGGCTCTACCTGCGAATTGAACAGTAAGGTACGGAAATGACGTTGATGCGCTATGTGTTCCATATGAGAGGGAAGAGCTTCCTGTATTGGACCGGATGCTGACTTACACTACTATTACCAAATTTGTGTCTCTTGCATTTCCCAACATCTAATAAGATCAGCTGAACTACCTCCATGATTCTTTGGAGCCATTTTGTCAGGTATGAGTTCTGTTTATTGAGAAACAGATAGCCTGAACGTCTGTCTTCAGGAGTTCTGGGAACGGGGGTGATGCTAAACTTCTTTCGATGGGTATAATTTCCGAAAGTGTGGACTGTAAGTTTTCGCTGCTTTCCCTTTTGATCAGTAGCGAGATGCTTGTTAATAGGAGTGACACATGTGTATGTTCTTTTAATTGATGACCGGGGTGTGTTGTTCCACGTCGTCACATATATATGCCCACTAATTAAAAACTTAGATGCCATTCATGCAGAGGCAGAAGTTTCATAGCGTTTTACGATATATACATAAATTTTATGTCGCCAGCTTCCAGTCAGTTTTACTACAATTCTTTACTGCGCTGTTCAACATGTTCCTTTACCACGCATGTTTTCTACATAATGTTTCCTTCTTTCATTTTTCATTTTAAATGTAAAACACTTTTAAATGTAAAACACTAATTCGAATTGCGCACGGCCGTGCTAGTTTCCCCCCGTTCTTCTTCCCGTCTACAGGTGGCAATACTTTTGCCATTGTGGTTTACCAGTTAACTTCCTCCTTCCCTACGCAACTGCATGCTGTGCTCTCGCAGGTAGCACACCGCGTCCTGTACTCGTCCACCGCGGCGTTCGGAGTCACAGCATCGTGTGTAAGTGTCCTGGTATTATTTGCATATTTCTTTACCCAGGCAGTTGCCTGTAGTACTGTCTGGTGTCACTTTGGCATTGACTTAGGTTTTACAGCACCTAGCCCGACCGGTTGTTACTAACTTGTTTATGGAATCTTTTCTTTCGTTTCTCATGTGTATTGATGCGTGTAAACATTATCTTCCATCTCTTTGCTATTTTCAGTGTGACAGCTGAAGATGGGTGTATAAGAGCGCGAAACCGGCCGTGTTCTAAGTAGAAGAACTATACAACTGTAGCGGTATTTTCAACCTCTGGTTGTACAGCTTCGGCAATTCCCCCATTTCCCATACGACGAACTGTGTGTGCATCAAACATAGATGTATCTTGCCACAAGCCGGTTTGCGTTACTTACTATTGTTTGGGGCCTTCTCTGAGCCGAAGTTTCTAGTGCATTGCTGGCCCGTGATCGCTCAAGCCCCTCAGTCCATTAACTATGCCGCCGTATTGTCTTCAGTACAAGCCGATCAATACGCCCATTGGACAAGCAGCCTTTCACCTCAGTCCTATTGTCCACGATTCTTGGTTCACGAAGTAATTCCTCTTTGTGAAAGCAACTTACACTTTCCCTATCCATAAAGGCCTCGTATACAAAGCTACGAGCTGGTGGACCGGAGTGAATCCGAAACGTATATCAGAAATTCATACTTCACATTAACGTCATTATACAAGTGTGAACCAAACTCCATCGACAAAAATTCGGAGGTTATTCGGCGACATGTTCCGGCACCAGTAGCATTGTTGCAGGTTAGTGTTTGTAAAAAATAGTTATAGATGCTCTGACAATATTGATTATCAATGACTTCATCTGTTATGCGTATATTCCATGATGTTAGTTCCGTTGTGATAAACAAATTAATGTTGTATTGGAAACACGGTGGTGTGGTCCGTAATATTATGGCCCCGAAACCTAGGAGAAATTAAGATTTCTTGCATGATCCAAACAATTAACGGCTGCAGCAAACAAGAGACAACGTCGGCTCGCATTACAAGATAAGTCTGCTCCAATATAAGACGATCACATGAATTGCTTGCTTCAAAACGACGTTTGCGTCATGATTCAAAAACTTAGCTTTGTATTCCAACCGTGAAAACTTCTGCCAGACGTCTAAGCTGTTCACAAGTTTTTCGGTAGCCGTCTTCAGTAAGATATAATGTCAGACGAATTCGAAAAACAGCAAACTTCAGTAGAAAGCGAGCTAGAAAAAAGACTAATGCCACGCAGTTTTGTGTGGCTGATGATGGACTTACTTGACAAAGGCCGTTTGACGATTCTGAACACCACAGCGAACGTCTTCAAGAAATTTAAGAGAAGTCCGTTTCATTACATCAGCCATTCTCGAAGTGGGGGTTGTGCCAACTGGGGGTTGGTGGGAGAGCAGCCGGGGTGCGCAGAAAGTAGTAGAGAGGGGTTGTAGGTGGAAATCGCTAAACTTTAATTAATTAATTAACTCGTGAACTAGTCTGTAAAAAAGGTGTAGTGAAATATACATATTTGCTCATTTCTGTCTCAGATCGAATAACTACATACACACCCCTACTTACTTATAAATCATTTCTAATTATTAGACTCCAGCACTTCGAATAGTACAAATATATCATAATTTAAAAAATGTTTAACTCGGTGTGCTCGCAGGAAACACTCTAATTATTGTTATTGGTCTGGTGGTTGTCGTAACTGATAGTTGCAATAGTTGGACATATGTAAATAGATGTCGCTGTCCTCTTTTGTGCCAAGTATGAGAATTCTGTTGATGGCTAGAAAATGGGGGCGGGGGGGGGGGGCGGGGGAGTGGGGTGAGAGGAAGAGATGGGCAAGACACAAAATAATTTGTGTTTCAGAAAGGGGGCGCACCATAAAAAGTCTGAGAACCCCTGCAGGACGCTGGGTGACGAATAATACGACGCAGACGTGCAGAGAGAGAGAGGGAGACAGAGACAGAGACAGAGACAGAGAGGGAGGGAGGGAGAGAGCGAGAGAGAATTAAAAGCGCTGTACAGAAGGTTACGAAAGCAATTGATTACAAGTTACACATTGAACGCAAGCCAATGTACGGTGCGTGGCAGAAGGTAGCCCTTTACCACAACTAATCATTTCCTTTCGTGTTCCACTCGCAAATCTAAGGAGGGAAATTCGATTGTCTATGAACCTCTGTACGCGAAATGTTTGTATGTTAGCGGCAATAGAATCGTTCTACAGTCATCATGAAATGCCGATTCTAGAAATTTTCTTAACGATGTTCCACGAAAAGAACGTGCCTTCCCTTGAGGGACTTCCATTTTACTTTCCGAATAATCTGTGCAATATTTTCGTCCTGTTTGAACCCACCGGTAGTGTAAACACACCCCACTGTACTCCACTCTGTGAAGCTATCAGCAATTAAGCGTGAACCGTTTCGTGTAGATGGCAACAATTAGAATTGACCAGTGAAAGAAAACATCTTTTTCTACGAGGATATCTGTCTGCGAACCGAAGTTGATAGTAGATCGAATATCTACAACAGCTAAAATGTATGAGGAAACAGGGAAAATGTTATTCAAATGATACGGAGATAGCAATGGCACTACACAAGCACAACTCGCTTGTGCGAATGCTCTAAAGCCTGTGAAGTCAGATACACATTCCTGTAACGTAACCATCAGTAGTTGGGGAAATTTCGTTCTGCCAAACTCTCCATTGTTGCCATATTTATTCAAGATGGCGGATCCAAGATGGCGGCGATAGATATAGCAATGTCACAATGACGCCATAGTGGGAGATTCAAATTATGGCTGGGAAATAGGTCAATTTGGCTACCTCCACTAACCTAACGTCCTCCCCTTCCCTTCTCCACCATAGAAAATGGTAAAATGGTGGGAAGTTCAAATTTTGGCAAGAAAAAGGTCACTTGGGCTACCTCCACTAACCTAAGTCATCCGACCACCACCTCTTCCTTCGGATTGGTGGGGGGTCAGTGCTGGATAGGATGGACATAAGTATTTTATATGCATTTTTATTGCATTTTTTATTGAAACTATTTGAGTTTTCATAGGCAGTAGCTCCATCCTGTGTGTCCACCATGAAGTCCATAGTCCTCCTAACCTAGTACACAGTACTGCCACCAGAGGGCGCTGTGGTCCCATTGTGGTCTGGGCAAAAATGGCGGGTGAAGGACTCTGTATCGCCGGCCGGATGGCCCAGCGGTTCTAGGCGCTACAGTTTGGAAACGCGCGACCGCTACGGTCCTAGGTTCGAATCCTGCCTTGGGCTTGGATGTGTATGATGTCCTAAGGTTAATTAGGTTTAAGTAGTTCTAAGTTCTAGGGGACTGATAACCTCAGAAGTTAAGTCCCATAGTGCTCAGAGCCATTTGAACCATTTTGACACTGTGTCTAGCTGCTGGAGAAAGGAAGGAATGTACTCTTATTTATTTCTTCAGTGACAATTTGGAACAATTTATTTAGGCCTGGATGTCACATAGTATATTTATTACGCTGATTCAAAACACTCTCCCTTGTGTGTCACAGTAAATAGCCTACAGATTTGCAATCTATTCCTAAATCATCGAAATAATACAGCACACTGATGGGCAGATACGAAAACAACTCCTAAATTGCCAAAACAAGGCATGTGAAACGCTCTGCATACACTCTCATAAACTGTAAACTGTCGAAATAATTCATTGCACAGCATACAGACCTGTTGACAAAACAGTGCAGTACACTGACCCCCAGACACGTTCGCTGCACATAAAATTGTCAAAAATAATGCATGTAAAACACTCTGCAAACACGCTCACAACGCTTAAACAGCCAAAAATAATGCAGTTTACTCTCATTGCACGTAAAAAAGCTTTAGAACTATCGTTCAGAAATTCGACCCTGACATATCAGCAAACTATTCCATACAGAGTCCCCAATGTGCCCACACTGAGGTGGTGCGCTCACACTGATCCAGTCCGTCCCACATGCAAGATGCCTCTGATTGCATGCACATGTTTACCCAGGAACCGTTGCTGGCACGATGACATGTAGCTGCGAGATGTTTCCCTATCAACTCACCCATGCAGGGCCAGTGTTATACTGATGTATCATGCCTACGTAAATAACAGCCAAGTGCCCCTCTGGGCACCCTATAGAAATCTTTTGCAACGCGTCCTAGAATAACAGAGGATCAATTCTTGCTAGTGATCCTAACGGGACAGCCTGCAACACATGCGAAACGCCTCAGGCCATGACAAGTTTACCTAGCCACTGTGGCTGACATGGCTTTCATAGCTGCAGATCGAGTGTTGAACGAGATGTTTGCACAGCGACTCACCCTCGCAGGCGCAGCAACAAGGTTGTCAATGTAATACTGACGTCACAAGTATATGTAAATAAGAGCTAAGTCTCCCTCTCCGAAATCGTAAAGTGTCGCAGAAATAGTTAACGGTCGCTTTTATTCTTGTAGGAGCTTTTGCGATGTCTCAGCTTGTCTGCATGAAAATTCTTGTCTTAACAGGACCTGTTTCCGAATGTAGCCCAGAATAACACCGAATGCATACTTCTTGATGGTCCGATCGAGGCACATTCTCCATCACGTGTTACCCTTCCTGGAAATCGTGACGTCATGCTTTCAACAAACGCCTCCAAAAGGGTAAATGTTCTAACTGCTATGCAGAGGCTCCTATGCCCCAGCACAAAGGCTGTCTTGTGAATGAATGGAACATTCTGAGTGGCTCTTACTTAATATATGCCCCAAATTATTGATGCTGCCAGTGTGGAAGCACTATCCACCGTTTCTTTCTGCAGATGAGACTTTCAGTGGCAAAAATATTTTGTACAGATCGCCATTTTGCACTGATAGTTAAACCTTGCAAACAGGTCTAAAAATACCGCAACACAGTTCCTCAGTTACACTGCTCTACCGCTGACGACAAAAGCTTGATTACTTCAGCGTGACACCGATCTCCACCAAGGCTATATGTCACCACTTACCACTTTGACTTAGTAAACACGCAAATCGTATCTTGTGCCATACAAAATCACCACATCTTGCATATAGCTATCGACCATCAGACAGTCGTACATGTAATGAATGTAGATAGATGACTGTTCAGTACATCCATTTATTGTTAATTCTCGAACATATACATCATCAAGCATACCAGACCAGCACCTCAAGCATAGAGCATAACCTGTGATCTTTCCATACGTGGAGGGAGTGACAGGGCATTCTCGTATTCTTAGGATAGAGATTGAAAGAGCTCCTCTCACTGTCATTGACCAACCCACCCTGCAGCACCCTTACCGATTTAATCTGCAACTGACCAGCTACATTCCACCTCTCGTGAATCAATGGAGCTTGTCGAGTCCGCAGCCAACCAAGTGCACAAGATTTCTCCAGATGCGCTCGTGTCGAGGAGGTTAGTACCCCTATAGGAGAATAGTAGTTGATTTGAAAGTGTTGTGATTCAATAGCAGCCAGTTAAGAACATTAAGAAATGGGTAGTTTTTATGCATGATGTAGCTCCAGACGGATGGAGTTTGAAGCATTTTACATAAATCAACTACGGTATTCTAAAGTATTGTTCTAGTGTCTGAGATGAGTACCAGAAGGATATTTGTAAGACGGAATATAAACACATGCACTTCTAAGGCTACATGGTTCTGCACTTAAGTCAGGCTATAATATTAGCTCGCTTCAGTTTCTGACCTATTAGTCATGTGAAATGCAACGCTGTTACTATTCTAATGTAAGAAATATATTTGCAGCGCATGACATACGTCCATCTTGCACGTTTTTCTAGGATAAACCATGGTAACAAACTGTAAAATTAAAAGGCTTAAATCATAGATTCTGTGTGATACATGCACATTATACACTATGTGGTCAAAAGTATCCGGCCACACCCAAAACATACGTTTTTCGTATTAGGTGCATTGTGCTGCCACCTACTGCCAGGTACTCCATACCACCGATCTCAGTAGTCATTAGACATCGTGAGAGAGCAGAATGTGGCGCTCTGCGGAACTCACGGACTTCGAAGGTAGTCAGGTGATTGGGTGTCACTTGTGGCATACGTCTGTACGCGACTTTTCCACACTCCTAAACATCCCTAGGTCCACTGTTTCCGATGTGACAGTGAAGTGGAAACGTGGAGAGACACGTACAACACAAAAGCATACCGGCCAACCTCATCTGATGACCGACAGAGACAGCCGACGAAGAGCGTCGTAATGTGCAGTAGGCAGACATCTATCCAGACCATCACACAGCAGTTCCAAACTGCACCAGGATCCACTGCAAGTTCTATGACAGGCGGGAAGTGAGAAAACTTCGATTTCATGGTCGAGCAGCTGCTCACAAGCCACACATCACGCCGGTAAATGCCAAATGACTCCTCGCTTAGTGGAAGAAGTGTAAACATTGGACGATTGGACAGTGGAGAAACGTTGTGTGGAGTAACGAATCACGGTACACAATGTGGCGATCCGATGGCAGGGTGTGTGTATGGCAAATACCCGGTGAACGTCATCTGCCAGCGTGTGTAGTGCCAACAGTAAAATTGTGAGGCGGTGGTGTTATGGTGCGGTCGTGTGTTTCAGAGAGGGGACCTACACCCCGTGTTGCTTTGCGAGGCACTATCACAGCACAGGCCTACATTAATGTTTTAAGCACCTTCTTCCTTCCCACTGTCGAAGAGCAATTTGGAGATGGCGACTGCATCTTTCAACATGATCGAGCATCTGTGCATAATGCACAGCCTATGGCGGAGTGGTAACACGACAATAACATCCCTGTAATTGACTGGCCTACACAGAGTCCTGACCTGAATCCTATAGAACACCACTGAAATGTTGTAGAACACCGACTTGGTGCCAGACCTCACCGACCGACATCGGTACCTCTCCTCAGTGTAGCACTCCGTGAAGACTGGGTTCCCATTCCTCATGCAACCTTCCAGCATCTGACTGAATGTATGCCTGCGAGGATGGAGCTGGCATCAAGGCTAACGGTGGGCCAACACCATATTGAATTCCAGCGTTACCGATCTAGGGCGCCACGAACTTGTAAGTCATTTCAGCCAGGTGTCCGGATACTTTTGATCACATAGTGTAGCTTTCCCGAGAAGTATAGCGTTCACGGTTCTCATCCGGTCACAGTTGAGAAATTGTACTATGCCCGTATCAGTCCTATATAAAATGATTGTTAGTAACAGAGAATACCTCTTAGAAGATAAACGCATAGTAGCAGCGTTTGACATGTGAAATTACCCTTGGAGATGATGTCCTTTGGATGTCGAAACAAAGGGATAGGTACTTGCGAGCGGTCAGCTGTATCAATACCGAGCCAATCAATGGGGTCCTAAATACGCTTGTACGCAGGGTGTATGCATTTGCTGGTAAGGAGCACCCACGAGAAGAACTTGAAAATCTCAGATAAGTTTGCTTCCTTTCGTTTTTATGATGGAAAATAAAGGCTATCCGCAATAGCAGATCAACAATGCTTTGCACTTCAAGCCGACAATGTCAGTGACCTCGAAAGTGCTCGCAAGGAATCTTCCAAAACACTTCTTATCGTCTCTAAAGATTGAGTCTCACAGTTCCAAGGATAATACTGATCGTTTGCTCTTTAAGGTATGAGTTGATATTACAGGGGGGGGGGGGGGGGGGGGGAAGGAGAACGGGAGGGGCAGGCGGACATTACGTTCTCTGGGTTTTTCTGTCTATGCGGATTCTCACATATCGCACGTGTTTCGCGTACAGTTAAACTGCCACGGTATTATTTTTCTTCCAACGCCAAGGACAAGATGACGTCGATCGTTGGCACTTTAAGGGATGACTTGATATTACAGGGGGCATGCGGATATTACATTCTTTGGGTTTCTCTGTCTATGTCTATTGTCACTCACTTGGCATTATTTCTGTTCTATTGCCTAGTATAAGGTAACACCGATTGTTGGCTTTTCAAAGGATGCCCTGACACGACGAGGTGAAGGCGGGTTTCTCTGTCAAGGTGGATTGCCTGAGATCGCTCTTTTATGCATGTAGTTAAACTCACACGGTACAACCTCATAAATCTGCAGCGAGCGAACAGTGTATTGCGAGAACGTCGTGACTTCAGTGATTCGGTGTTCAGGAAAGACAACGAAATACTTGTAAGTGCTTGATCAAATGCTCGTGACATTTCAGCCGCTAGATGCCGCTGGAAATCCGAGAACAATTTATCCACTCATATTATTTCTGCCGTTTGTTGCCCCAGTTACCATTGTTTCGGGGAATATACGTTGACGACAGTAAACAAGTCTGTAAATCATGAAACGTACTACACAAGCCATATTTCTGTGCATACATTTTTGGTCTAGTACAGTGGGCAGGTAGAGAGAGAGAGAGAGAGAGAAAGTGGGACTTGTGGAAGGAGCAGAGCAGAGCAGAGCGTGTGGGCTCACCTCGTAGCCGAGCTGCGAGCCGAGCGCGGGCCGGTGGACGAGCGTGACGAGGAAGAGCGGCCCCCAGAAGACGACGTAGGCGGCCGTGATGACGAGGAACATCTTGACGCGCTGCACGCCCTCGCGCTCCACGCGCTGCAGGTAGTTGCGCATGCGCCGGCTCTCGGCCAGCGCGCCGCCCCCGAGCTTCTCGCCGGCCGCCGCCCCCGGAGGCAGGCCGCGGGACATGGCACCCGCCCCCACCGCCCCCGGCAGGCCCGTCGCCGCCGCGGTGGCTCCGCCGCCACTGCCCCCGGTCACGCTCACCAGCGTCGTCACCAGGCCCGCCACCCTCACAGCCTGCACACCGATCGTAGGAATAAAGTGTCTCGAGAATGCGGAATAATCGCAGTAGATGTATCGCGAATGGTCAGTTTTAACTGTGCTCTTGTTCTTGTTATACGAGGTAGTTTCTAATCACTTCGACTCAGACACTGACTGAATCAAAAAAAAAAAAAAAAAAAAGGCTCTGAGCACTATGGGACTTAACATCTGTGGTCATCACCCCTAGAACTTAGAACTACTTGAACCTAACTAACCTAAGGACATCACTCACATCCATGTCCGAGGTAGGATTCGAACCTGCGACCTTAGCGGGCACGCGGTTCCCGACTGAAGCGCCTACAACCGCACGGCCACACCTGCCGGCCTACTGACTGAATCATCTGAGATGTTTTACATCCGTTGGGCCCGCAGCGTAGTATGCGTCATTGTAAGACATACAGACCATGAAAGCTCCAATACTACGTGCAGTAACGTAAAATATTTAATATTTTACACGACAGTGCTGTTTCGGCTTAACTCTCATCATCAAGTGACGTCTACATACAGCATCGCAGTACAAAACTGTCTACATATTCTACTGTGAAAATATCTCTCAAAAACGTATTCTTTACGTTTTATAACTACCAAAATATTACGCTTACCACGATTTCACAAAAGAAATTACTAATATGCTTGTCACTTCCAAACACACATTGCTTGATCAACGCAATTAAACAGACACAGATCTTCGTGTAAAACATTAAATATATCTTATTTCACCTACTTTTGGAGTTTTAATTTTCATTACACCTAACTCCATTTTCACCTAGATAGACGTCGAGAGAATTTACTCTAAATTTTAAGATGAAGTAATAAATTAATCAGCCAAAACTTTATGACCAATACCCACCGTGACATTGGATGATGATGATGATGATGATAATGATGATTGGATGGTGGGCCGCTCAACTGCGTAGTTATTAGCACCCGTACAAATTCCCAAACTTTGCTCAGTACAATCTCGCCACTTGCACGAATTACGATGAAATGATGAGGATAACACAAACACTCAGTCATCTCGAGGCAGGTGAAAAAAATCACTCACGCTGGCAGGAATCGAACCCTCGCAGAGCGCAACTGCGAGACCACGAGCTTCGGACACATAATATCGTATGTAACCTGCTGGCGAGTGCAGCAGTAACGAAGTATGTAAGAGGAGTAGATACAGACGGGGGATCACACGAGCGAAGATATTGGCTACAAATTGGGTAATCCATTGAGATTAATGACTTCGACAGACGACAGATTATTATCATGCAGAGGCTGTGAACGAGTATCTCTAAAACGGCGAAGCTGGTGGAATGTTCACGTGCTACTGTTGTGAGCATCTTCGGACAGACGTAGAAAGACAGTGAAACTACCATTAGGTGCTAAATGATTGGACGTCCTCGAATCTTTATAGAACGTGGGATTCGGGAGCTTGTCTGCTCTGTAAAGTAGAATACATGAAGATTTGTGGTATATCTGCCAAAAGTGCATAGCGCTAGTACACGTGCAAGTGTTTCGGAGCAGACCATCGTATATTGTTGAATATGCAGCCCCACAGTAGACCACCCCTACGAGTTCACATGATGACCCAAGGACATCCTCAGCTATGATTGCAGTGGGTAGGGAACCATAGGGATTCGACCGTCAATCAATGGAACGTGTCGGCTCCTCGGGTGAAAGCTACTTTTGCTACACTAGGTCGATGGTTGCCTCCACAAACGCCGTCACCGAGGTGGACGGCAGCTAGAAGTGTGCAGCGCGCCACGGACGCAAGTTGGTGAGAGCAGTGTTCGGCTAAGGGAGACGTTCTTCTGCGCTTGTATGGGACCTGTGGTAGTACTCGGACACGCTGACACCTGCGAACCACCGACATCCCGTCATGCTTGATGTCTTCCCCGACGGCGATGTCATCTTTGAGCAGTATAATTGCCCGTGTCTCGTAACCATAGCTACAACGATTTGAGGAGCACTATAGTGAATTCCCGTTGATATCCCGACGGCCAAATTTGCCTGATGTAATTCCTATGGAACCCGTCAGAGTAGCTATCGAGGGCCATCACTGCGTGCGCAAATCAACGGCCAGTTACTTACGCGAAGTGCATGACCTGTCCGTAGAATTCCACATACCTCCGCAAACCTACCAACAATTTGTCGAATATCTAATAAGCAGAATCAGTAATGTATTTCGTTCCAAAGACGGACAAACAAGGTATTAAGCTGGTTATCATAATATTTTGGCCCATCAGTGTATATTTTGAATGTGAGAGCAATTTTTATCTTATGCGACAGTTCTTATACGGAACTAAATCATCAGACTGATGGGGTGCTCCAGCTTGACCCAGCTAAGCTAGTCTATTTACAAAAGCGAAATAGTGGAGAAACAATTAATTGAAAACTGGAACGGATTCCATTAGGCTACATAGGAACGGACAGAAATTCCAGCTGAAATGCAAACGGTGTGTCATTCAAGGGTGATTCACGATTTAACTATAGTACCAGGTTTTCTCCTGTTTCTGCAAGAATCTTGAAACAAAGGTACACGTCAAAACTGAAACGGCTTTTTAAAACAGGGAAATAGTGTATTAATGTTTATAAATACCAACTTCGCGTCATGAGTTTAATGAGACGATACGTACTTACATTGCAAAATTACATCACTAGCAGTAACAAGAAGGAAATTACACAAGAATGTGGTTATAAAAATTCCCTGAAAATTCAAACAGTGCTGAGACCATGGTGGAATAATTTCTTTAAAATTCAATTTATGTCATTAAGCGTTCGAAACGCCCATTGTCTACTGCTATACACGTTTGCAGTTAGTGGTTTAAGGACTTCGGCACAGATTGATGAGATTCATTCGTTATCGTTGCATATGTAATTTGCTCTCTACAAATGGACCGTCATTGACTTTAGATAGAATACAATACATTCAATTCGGTGAAGCAGAAGGCCTGACCACATCGTTTTAAATAATGCACGAGAGTAAATCAATAAGTGAAAGTTTATAATGGTAATAAACCGAAAGGGAATTCACATGTATCACATCTTCGTTATCAAGGAACTGCAACATTTGCGTTACGTATAATGTTTGCGTTTGTAGATGAACTATCGTACATTTGACTTAATCTTCCTATTCTCGTTTAGTAATGTCTTATGACATTATATTTCAGAGTAACTCACTTTTGTGTAAAGTTAGTGTCCTCTGTTTGCTATAGACCTGCAGTACAGAGGTCTTTAAAAAGTTTGTCATAAGTACAACACTGCCACGGTACATTTGCACATGTATGAAGTCTGCTATTAGCCGCCAATTACAGTTGTGAAACAACGGTAGAACTCATGTAACGCTAGAAGGAAAAATGAGTAACATTATCCATCAGTTAGTATGGCATAGACTGTCGCCAGGTACTCAAAAAAAAAAATATTTGAACACCTACACAGTAATTTAAAGAAACAAGTGGATAATAAAATTAATTTTAAAGACAAACTGGCATCATATCTGCTTGACAACTCAGCAGGAGAATTTCTAAATGTGCAGTAGAATTGTGTGTGTGTGTGTGTGTGTGTTTATGAGACATTCAACATAGTGAATCACTATAGGAAAAGAAAACTTAATAAGTTATGTAAATGGTTGGCTTGTTGCCACATTTCCTGTTGAAGAGATATAATGTAATTGTAAAACTTAATCGCTCCACGTATTAGGGAGAGGTCGCAGCTACGATGCACGTAACACGTCGATAATTAGGTAACTAAGTAACTACGAATACACACGCCTCCCATGTATTTTGGTGGGGATGGCCTTCAGCCAATGAGAGTTCGACAGTAGCGGGACACTGCTGGAGTCAAGTGGAAGTGGAGACTTTTCGAGTGACGGGCTCAAGGGAGCGATTCGACACTTTATTTTGAGTGTCAGAAGTAGGCTGACCTGCCTACGATAGAGCGATAGAGTCCCGATGGTCTGACACGAAAGCTATCGTGGGCACTATGATGGTGTCAATATTTATGTTCCATTAGCATGTTCATCATCTGTCGACATCGATTTCGGAGCAGGAACGGCCCCTGTAATGGGCGTAGGTCTTTCCTTTGTGGTGTCATACAGTCACCTGCAGACTGTCGCTAGGACCCGTCAGTGACAGCAATAGGCCACATCATTCTTGAGCCCGGTCACATACGTTACAGCAAGGAACGCATGCGACGGGTGAGCGATCTCGTCCTCAGTTGGCAGTTTAGATGTTCTCCTCTGCAGAAATTCAGATCTGGTGTGGCCTTCTTTGCCACTTCCTGAGCTGGAATATTGCTTCTGCCGTCCGTCGTAAATGATGACAGCTCTGCGGATGGGACGTGTTTATTTAAAGTAATGCGAACCTGACGAACGCCATTAAGGACGGGGTATGTGCTGATCTGAGCCCATTTCTCTGCAAAATGTCCCTGTTATTTTCTGTAAGGGCGAGGGCAGACATCACGTCGTCTATGGCAGTTCGAAAGGAATTTTGAACATCTGGATCGTCCACAATCTCAGCTCAGCATAGTCGACCTGAACGGCACCCACGTTACGATTTGAGTGGCAGAATTTGAGCTCGTTTATTTGTCTCTAGAAGGTATCATGTCGGAGATCGCGTCGTAGAGGACCTTCACATACTCCACACCGCTGGATATGGAGAGATGTATACCAACTACTTCTACACTCTTTACTTCCTCTCTAAGATAACGTCTAATTCTAGAGTGTTTGGTCGAGGAAATTCATTCCTGAAACTGAATGTCAGCGTCAGTTAGCGATTCTAATCGATGAAAGCACTAGCGCACAGGAAACGGCCGAACCCAGTAGAGAAACACCGAGCCCGCCCTCTGCGGCAGGACGTAAACAGAGGAGGGCGATCAGTGTTAGTTTGTAAATATCGTGTTGGGCTCTGTTTAGGTGTCTCCTGATTCTGTGCCGACCCTGTACGTATATCCCATCATGGGATATGTTGATGGCAATATTGACTCTTTCAGAAGAAACTGCAACATCCAATCAGTGAACATTAGTCGGAAACACGATGTACACTTGGATAAACTATCTTTAAACACTGATACACAAAATATTTGCACTATTCAATAGGACTAGTTTTAAATAGGATCCCATCAGAATTAAAGTACCCCCATGATAAACCCCAAAAATTCAAATCGAAGTCGAACTACATTTCTACTCTGTTGAAGAGTTCCTCGCAGACGTTGAGAACTTTTCTCAGCAATATTTTGAATTCTATTACTATTATTTTCTTTGTCATATTAATTATTGAATTCTGTGTTTATATATTTTGTAATCAGAATTCTGTAAGCTGTATACTGATTTAAATGCGAGCATTTTTAGGTTACGCTTTACCGTGGCTGTTATTGACATTAATGAATCAGCAAGTTTACTGTTACCAGTCACTGTTTATTTATCTCCACGATGCGTTTCACAGGTTGAAACCTACATCATCAGGTGGATTTACATTTGTTAGTGTTACATTTGTGTGAGAGTTGCGTTCAAACTGTATCTGCATCAACTACTGGCACAGATTGTACATCCATCAGCTTATTTTAAAGCATTAAGGAATGTATTACCCCAACCTTTAGGCAATTATTACATGTAACATATAATCTTAAGACCCCTTGCCATGTAAAGTTTCTTCTCATACAGTCACTCTTTCCACCGTCTCTCTCCCCCTCACTTTCTCTTTCTCCTCTTCTCCATTTGCCTGCAGCCTTTCATATCTATCTATTAATCCGAATTAAAATTGTTATTTATGTATAATTTTACCACTGTAGCCAATATGATTATTGTACTTAAAGTTTGTAACATTTCAGCTGAGTGTATAAACAAGTATGAAGTTTAAGCTATTTTAACATTTCACCTGATTGTTTAAACGAGTATGAAGTTTAAGCTATTTTAACTAGTCACAATCGGATTTATATACCACCTGAAGTATTTATTCCTGAGCCGTGCGCGGCTGGCGGTCATGCCGTTTATTGCTCGTCATCTTATTTTTATGGTTCAGCCGCCTTAAATTAAAACTTTGAACATTCGTGCTTAAAATAATTTTTTTAAAAAAGTAGGGGATTTGCCTATTGGAAATCATTATTATGCAGGCCCTAAGCCTTGAGATGTTCTGTGTTCAGTAAATAGCCTTCAGCCAAATCTTAGGTGAAATATTTTAAGATGAGACCATCAGCCGTCTTAAATTGAAATTTGAAAAGTCACTAGTTTAAAACCTTTTAAAATGTTCTTCTCTATCTGAAATTCTTGTAATCTTGGCCTTAAACTCACAGCTATCTAGAGTGTGTGGCCTTCAGCCGAGTCTTTATGTAAAATTTTGTAACTAAGTCCTTCAGCAGTGTGTATTACTCAAGGCAATTTTAATAACTTGCGTTCGGACCTTCAGCCTTATTGTTTTTGAATGTCTTTAAGGGCTTGTGTGATTAAATGTTCTAGGAAAATAAAGTTTGTGTGTTTTGTGCAACTGACATTAACTGATTTTGGCCCATTTACACAACTATAACCTGATCCGCTCTGTCCTGCGAAACCAGATTCCAATTCCAACGCATATATTCGACACATCAAAACAAACACATCCAAATCGTTAAAAAAATATTCTGTAGTAATGTTTTTACTGTTGTTACGATGTATATTCCTTGTACTTTCCGATAATGTTTCTCTTCTGCTGTACGATCCTTGCACCCAATAGTTTCCAGAAGTCATATTTGTTTACAAAGTATGACAGTATACATGTGATGTGTTAGGTCAGCGAAAGGAAACTGTGACCACTGGAGGTACTCTATTTTACTTATTTTTATGTTCACCGTTAGATATATGTTTATTTTTGTTGTTAAAAGAAACCCAAAACCGTGTTCTGAAATAGTGTTTTGTTTTCTCCACTAGACAGTGCCACAAGTTCCTCCAATAACTCGTAGCACAACTCACACACAAGTGCCATATTCCTCCCACAGAAACCATGAAGGCCCCCTTGGTACCGACCGGCCGCCTTGTAATCCTCAGCCCGCAGGCGTCACTGGATGCGGATATGGAGTGGCATGTGGTAAGTACACCGCTCTTCCAGGCCGAATGTCAGTTTACGAGACCGGTGTCGCTACTTCTCAATCAAATAGCTCCTCAGTTTGCCTCACAAGGGCTGAGTGCACCACACTTGCCAACAGCGCTCGGCAGACCGTATGGTCACCTATTATAACACCCCAACGACCCCCTTAACGTGAATTAAGACAGAATATTATAATATGAAGTAGGGAAGAGTTATCTTGGCAAATACATCTTTGTCGATAAGCTAAAACCAAGAAGTTTTGATAACAACAACATTATATATCACTGAGAGTTTTTGTTATGAAAAGAGGAGGAAGAAACCTCAGATTTAATTAATGGACAAATATCCAAGTGATAACTGCAATTAATATCTTGAAAGCTAAGTCCAAGATGATGTTAGTCAGAGATAACTTTTATGTGGGAGAGAGTTGTAAGCGCAACGAAGAAAGTCAATGCGCCTACAATACTCTTTCACGGAAGAACTCGATTGCTGGCTCTCGTCCTGTGCGAGAACAATTCTTGTCTTAGTTATTGAGAGTACGGCACACAACGAGATTGTTTTGTGTTCAGAAGTGTTTCTTGCGTAACATGATTCACGAACTTCAGAAACTGATTTTCTAAGCAGAGACAGGAACTGATAGACGCGTTTAACCGCGCATAACGGGTTAATTGAACTTTATTGACGAAATTAGTGAATATTGGACTTGACTTTCAAGTAGTTGGAACTAAAAGAAGAGTGGATAGTATATCAAAGGACTACACTCAATTAGTCTCGAGTAGGACACAATTACACGACTTCACGAAGATAATACAATTACGCTGAAGAGTCAAGTTGTCG
The DNA here is from genome assembly GCF_021461385.2 of Schistocerca piceifrons. NCBI lineage: Eukaryota > Metazoa > Arthropoda > Insecta > Orthoptera > Acrididae > Schistocerca > Schistocerca piceifrons. The sequence continues at coordinate 309,649,278 of NC_060145.1, read as the reverse complement.
TAATTGTCAAGCAAATTAATTTTAATAGAACTGACTTTACCAACCAACTGCGTGTACGTGTGGTGCAAAAGTTATAAAGTATTAGTGGCCAAGGAACAACAAACTGTTCGTTCCAAGTGAAATATCAAGCGTGGACTACATTATTAAGTTATTTAATCAATGATAGTTAACCAACGACTGTTCAGCAGGGACATTTTAAACTGAATATCAAAATACCTACTTCATTAATTGAAAAGAGAACTTTTGAACATTTTTTAACGTTACAGCGTAGGTTCACTCAGACGTGATCAAGGAGTATGTGTGGATCTCGCTTCATACAGTTTCAACAACTCCATAGCAACGAGCCAACAACGTACGAGAAGACTGATAGTTACAATGCTTCCTCGCAATTGGTGGCGTGTAGGATGCGGATGAGATAAGATTTAACAACTACTGCATATCCGGGCAATGAATCATTCAATCTTAAATCAGAAGAAGCATCCATCGTACGAGTTCGCATTTCTGTCTCCCGTTCACCAACGGGGACCTACGTCATCGCGCATCGTGTCTCAACTCCACTGCGAGAGCTGTGGCAGTAGCAGCTCTACGGCGTCGACAATATCAGCACGCGGTTGGAGTGCGGGGACGCCACACACCATCCAAGTGCTAGCCCAGCCCGACAGCGCTTAACTTCCGTGATCTGACGGGAAATGGTGTTACCACTGCGGCAAGGCCGTAGGATACAAATGTCGTACTAACAAATGTAAATTCACCTGATGATGGAGGTTTAAACCTTTGAAACGCGTCGTGGAGATAAATAAACAGTGACTGGTAACAGTAAACTTGTTTCATTTAATAGTATACTGATTCGTTTCACGACCAAGGAACTTTGGTCCTACAGAACTGTGTGTGAGTGTGTGGACTTACCTGCACGTTGGCCTTGGTGAGGTCGCGGTGCAGCTTGTGCAGGTGGAAGAGCGTGAGCAGGACGCAGACGACGTTGACGGCGATCCACAGCACGTTGAGCACGTAGTGGCGGAAGGGCCCGTGCACCAGAGGACAGCTGGGCGCGTTGTGGCTCACCTCGGCGCTGGCGGCCAGCGCGCCGCTCAGAAACGTGGGGCCCAGGTTGATCGTGATCGACGCGAACCAGATCATGAACGTGCCGAACAGCACGCACTGCGGCGAGTCCATCAGCAGCGGGCTCTGCTCCTCCGTCTCGTCATCCTGCGGGCAAGCGGCAGTTCAGTGCGGCGAACACGTGCTGGCGGCTAATAGGACGGTTCACACAGACACCATTGTAAACGTTCGCAGAAGTACCCAATACAGACTGCACCACCGGTGCTCTACGCCGCAATGCCACACATTTGGCAAGTACATCAGTCTCAGTCACAACGTTTGGAATTCTAAAGAAGACATGGTTAACCTCACAAGGTGACCATCAGACTAGAGATGGATCGTTCGCGAAATAACGGGTCCAAAGGAACAGTTCACCTAGATGAACGGAACGAGCGAGGAACGAAGTCTAAGGAATGGTCTTTCATCACTACGGTCGCGGCTCGCTACTTATAGTTCCCAGGACCTGGAAACGGTCGGTCTCGTTCCCGAACGGAACGTCGGACGGTCTCGTTCCAGCCTCGGTCCCGTTCTCGTCTGTCTCGGTCTCGGTCTCGCTCGGCCGGACTCGTCCTTCTTCGCGTGACCACTCGTCGCAGTCCCACTGCTAACTGCTCATAGTTAGTTCAGTATCGAGTTGTTCTTGTTCGTTTCGTTCGCTTCGCACTCCCATTCTATATCTGATTCACACCTTTTTTGAACTCTGAACATCTGGCTCTTTTCGTATTCTATTCACCGTCCACGACCGGTAATTACAATGCATTTTATAATTACGTAAACTACAAACAAATTACGTGGTATGTAATACGGACGTCTTTTCAGGTAACAAAACGGGATATCAGCTTAATTCACTTTTTCGATAAATAGCAGAAGAAATACTTATAAAAGGGCAAGATTTTTCGTTATTACACATGAAAACGACGTTGGCACGGCACACACGAGTGGCCATTTTCCGTCTTTTCTTGATCCAAGGTAAAAGAGATTGTTCATTGTTATGGGAGGCAGACCGACTTACAACCGAATGAAGCCCGCGCTTCGTAATCGAGTGTACGGTGTCACATTTTGTAAAGAGAATATGATAATTCCTATAATATTATTTCAGTGGTACAGGGTGGCGCACGAAAAATCGGCCCCGAGTACTAGACCGGTCATTGTCGCTTACCAATCGTCATCTATTGTTTCGAAGTTGTTTGCATTAGCTTATTTGTTATTTCTTCAATGCCTGATTATTACATGTTTATCTATTCTGCCCGTAGAAGTCAACAAATCGCGCGTAATTAGCGATTAGTCTGTACGCTGGGCCGGTTTTTCGTGCGCCACTTAATATTATTTCCCTGCGATCAGCCACATAACGCTACAGTTGGCTAAACGAGATGTTTTGCAAAATTACGAAAATTGCATGTATGTGGGAATTCTGTTATCAATAAAATCTCTGATCTCCTGGAGGGAGGCAAATGCCTCCTCTTGGCGCCTTCTATCTTCAGTCACCTATGCTAATAATTTTCAATTTTTCATAAGAACCTTATACGAAGCACAATGAATGGTGAACGAGTAAAAATGAACGGTTCCGAAAAAAAGTGCGATTACCGGTGAACTAGTTCCCTAGGATGAACGACTTTGCCCATCTCTACATCAGACCCGTTTATCACGGATTTTGATGAGTTTTCAAGTACGTTGTAGAGCTACATGTACTGAGTATCTGACTAGTCGCTTTTCATGCGACAGCACTTAGTATCGGAGAAAAGTTTTGTGCATACCTCATATATCTGCATCATTAAAAATGTTTCGACTGAGTGAGCCTAGCGCAGGTTCTTAGCTCCACAGGCACCATGCTGGTAGTACTGGTTTCAATTCTGGTCGTATTTTTTTTCAGTTTCATCAAAAAAAAATGTCATAAAGTGGTATACGTTGCGAAAACTTAACCAAAAATATTCATTTTCGCCACAGTAATTTCTAAACATTTTTCAGGCGACTGTCAACAGCATTAATATACTCGGAGAAATGCATGGCAAACACTGTGCTGTCTTACAATATATTTATTCACAACCGGTTTTGATCACTGGTCATCTTCTCAGTGGAAAAATACTGTAACAACTTTACATGTCATAAATGCTATTGCATTTTACTGCACGTATTACATGTGAAGTTGTCACAGTATTTTTCCACTGAGAAAATGATCAATGATCGAAATCGGTTGTGAATAAATATATTGTAAGGCAGCACAGTGTTTACGATGCATTTCTCCAAGCACAATAATTTCATTAATAACTCAATTAAAGCTGAAATGTAAGATTCGTTGTTAAAATTCTAAATATTGCCACAGCTCCAAAGAATTCTCAAAGATGGATGAATTATTAGGAGCTACAGACTCATACGTAAGTCACCATGACTAACTTTGACATCAATTAGGTTATTAATACCGCTCAAAACGGCTGCCAGTGCGAATTGACGTACAATAAATACTTTGAGGAACGAGAAGATAAAACCAGTTTCTTAACAGAACAGTACACTATAACTGCGTCAGGAAAGATATTCCCTTACGTTTTCATATATGTGCCAGAACAATTCTGAAAATTTTATGGTATAGTTCAACAGGGAGGTGACGTCTTATCTTATGAATTGAAAAAACATATAATTCTGACAGGAAACAAATCAGGGAAGTTCACGAAAGTAGTTAACATCACTGACCAGAGTCAAAAATGCTCCTGTCATAGTACAGAAAAAAGGCGAATATGTCCTGGGCAGTTTCAAAGTCATTTAAGTCAAAACAACATTTTCGTGCTTTTGTATTTGTCATGTAGTATACAGCATCGCTTCAAGTAAAGTAACATGACGTACGATATCATATCGTACAAAGTGAGACTCGCCATCATGTCATCCAACGTGGCATTTGTCATGTCACTGCAATATGACACAAAGTGTTACTTAAGTTTAGTATATATGCATTCCCAACCTGGGATAATTCCTATAGTAGATGAACTGCCCTCTCGGATCTTCCTATTGTAGAAGCATCCCACCCCAAAGATGCACGTAATTTTCTGCCTATTTGTTCATATACACAGCACTATATGTATAACAGGACAAATGGGAGAAATGATCCATACGGGGAAAACCGTAACGCGCCACCACGCCCCCAATCTTACCAATAATCAAAAAACTGTTTCAGTGTGCCCCTGCGAACAAATCCACCACAAGCAATTTTATCCTCCCAGAAAAATTCTTTTAGCTATTACATATCTGCTCTTCAGGCGTATTGCTTATGATGGCTGTCGAACCTTCGGTATTTTGGGCACAGGATAACGGACTTAAGCCCATAATTGCAAGATGGGGGTGTACCAACACATTACTGCTAAGAGAGCTCACACCACTGGGGAATTTAGGTTTAGTCATAAAAAATGGATTACCTCAAGATGTTTCGATTTAAAAGCGGCCACGTAAGTCGAAATGGTATTTCCCTTCTTTTACATCCCCAATTCTGCCCAGAACATATTTTCCTTTTCTTTGTGCTACGTTAGGAGCATTTATCATTCTGATTCCGGCATTTATTCTACCATAATTTTAACGTTAAATCGCGATATCTTGGCAACCAATGTAGATTTTTGTTGACTCGGGCGACATTTGATAAAGTATAGGTTTCTTTATCGTCTTTCGAACATATTGCTTGAGATGGACATCGTAGATCTGGCTCCTCTACGGTTACCTGCCTGGTATGGTTCAACCTGTCCAGTAATGCCTGCTGTGTCCACAGGGCACACAAGCCTCAGCACCACGTCAAGGTCACATGTCCTCAGCATGCTTTTCTTTTTTTCATATTTTCACTCTCTGTTATTTTATTATTTTGTTCATAATTTTCGATTTTTTAAATTCTGTTTCAATTGACATGGTTTTATAACTTTTTGTTTTATAATTAAACAAATTTTATTCATATACATATGAGACCATATGCAAACATATGAAAATTAAACACAAATACATAATGCAGCGCACAGAATAACAGCTAACATAAATACGATACGGAACGAAATACCGCATACTGTGCGAAGTTTATGAAACAATGATTATAAATAGTTTCAGTTCTGTAGATAAACTTAGAACATGACATTATAACATAGGTAAATTTACTCAAAAGTTTACTATATCGCAAGCTGAACGGTTCGTACAACAAAAAATAAACTATTGAAAAACGTACATATTATTATTATCTGTTATCTTAAAATTCTTGTCGTTGTTTTTCTTCTTTTTTAAGTATGCTATAGTAAAAGCTGAAAGTTGAGAAACCATAGCCTGAAACTGTCATGTGACTAGTTTTGAAACGAAACGTGGCACCAGCCAGTCCGAAATACGTATGATTATTATTTGCTGAAATAAGGAGAGCTCCGAACATCGTATTCATGACAAAATACTATCAACTTTCAATTTCGCACGGAAACTGCAAACTTAAGCTTGATTTGTTCTAAAATAATTTTTCTACAAAATTACATTATAATATTTCAAGAAAACGCAGTAAAACATTTTCTGTTTGTTAGAAATAACGTAACATTTTTTCTGATAATGGTTTTTGTCGCAGAATACAGATTAGTTAAATTTTTTGCGTGATCATACTTTAAATGCTTCGAACAAACGGCATATCACTTTGTACAAGGCTGGACATAATTCTGGTTTGGTACATGCATTGTACGGTACGTCCAAAGGCTTTTCAATGATTATAAGCCACTAGAGAGTAAAAGCTTTAACGTACAAACAACGAAACAATAATCGACACTAATAGCCAGTTTTTTAAAATTATATCCATTTACAGCGCATAAAATGCAACGCATTTCCATGAAGCACATTCCATGAGGGAACGCGTGATTTTTTGCTCGTAAAATCTGAACGATGAAAGCTTTTTGCAAACGCATCATATAATTATCGTAACAAAATATATATTTCATCTGTATCACTTAAACCACCTATGTATGTGCGCGTAAAACTGGGTTTTACGTACGTTTCATGCGCAACTTTTGACCGCTATCTCGTGACAACGGATAAAGCTTGCACAGAACAATAGAACGATCATGAATCACATGTTTTTGTCCATCTTCTTACAAAGTTTCAAGTATGAAACACAGAGAGAGGGACGCGTAATGACAGACTCACAGAAATCGTGATTCTTGCACATAAAATCCGAATCAAGTTAAACTTTTAAACATTATCGTAAGAATGCATAACTGATTTGTTTGATTCACTAGGAATGAATTTTACGCGTTACATTTAGCTCGGCTTTAATCTGTCGTAACTCGATAGCGCATAAAGAGTAGTGGATAAAAAAATTGTTTTGACTTGGTTTATTTATTTATCTTCGTTCGAAGTATTAACAGATTCGTAGAATTGTAAAGAAAAAGTGAGCTCCAAAAATTTCAAATGATTAAAACTCACCTTAGGCCAAGGTCCGGTTCACCAAATCTCGATCATCGTTTTCATTCCAGTTCGCAGTTATTTAAGGGCTACTGCTTTTCAACGTAAAATGCGAACGAGGGTGATTCTTTTTGCACATAAAATTCGAACGGTACACGTACAAATGCTGACTTTTGTGAGCATTAACTTGAGCCTATTTGAATTATTTAGCAAAAAGAACAGATCGGTTCGCAAAATTTGTCTGGGCGCCAGGTCTGGTTCGTCTTTCAAACCTTGCCTACTATCCTCTAATGTAGACAAATGTTTGCATGTCTACACAAACAGCTGCTGGTCCGGGCTAAACCAAAAGCTTTTCTCCAATGTTCCTACCATAAGGGAGAACAGTGCACCGGGACCCCATTCCCTCCCACCTCTCCCCCCCTTCCACCCAACCGCGACTCTGCGCTTAGCTTTTTCGTACTATAGACTCTAAGACAGACAAAAAAATAAACGATGCACCACTAAGGAATTATACTAATGGGATGGAAAGTGGTAGATGTGATTTACATGTACAGACAAAGAGATCAGAACAATTTAGGAAAAAGTTGGATGATTTATTTAAGAGAAGAAGCTTCACAAATTGAGGAAGTCAGTAACTCATTGGTCCACCTCTTGTTTTTTTTTATTCATTAATTGGCTCTGTTCACTCCTCCCTCCACCCCCAACCTCCTTCTCAGTACATCCACAGTTTTCACTCCATCCCTCCAACATATTTTTTCTATCCTTCACCATGTGCACATGCCAAAATCCTCCAGACTACCTCTTTTTATCTTCCTCATTGTCTACGTTTTAGCACCATGTGGGTGAATACTCCGTTTGCCCAGTGTAATGTACAAAAATTTCGTTAGTATTTACCTCTCATCTTCGTCCACATTGTTGCAGAAAACTTTGCCCTCCTTACGCAATGTCTCTTTCTCCATTGCGATTCTGGTCTTCCAGTGTTTCTCCATTCAGCATCGTCTCCCTGTCTCATTTCCTTCTAATGTCATTCCTGTTATTATCTTTGTCTTTTTTTCATTCCGCACCTCTTTCCTTTACCTTGAATGACCTTCTTTATGTTTATTATAGCTGTAAGCTTATTCCAAGTCACATCGTGAAATATCTTCTTCAGATTTATAAAATGTATGTGTCTTCTCTTCTCAATATATGTGTCTCCCAAAATTAGCAACAGTTCTGTTGCGATTCTGGTGACTATATTTCTTCTTAAACATATCTACTGCTCATAAAAATTTTCCTTCATTTCATTTTCATTCTTATATTTGTAATTCTTGACATAAATTTAGCTACATGTGAAATGAGACTAAATAGCCTGTGCTCAATACATTTCTTGCTTCCCTATTTCTTTGATATTGGAATGATTACCTTTAAAAAACTTCCTAGGCCTTTTCATCACTGTCATACATTTTGTTGCATAGCCTCAATATTTATCTTAGTTCTTCTTCATTCAAACACTTAACTATTTAACATCTATACTTACTGCTTTTAATTTTTCATTGTAGCTATTGCACTCTTTATTTCTTCCATGAAGAGCCATGGTCCTTTCCATCATCATACACGTTACTGATAAATTTAAGTTCCAGAGTTGTTTGTTTGCTATCTACGTAGCTACTGAAATATTGTCCCTTTCCTGGAGTACTTCTTCACTATTTTGGTCCATTACACTGGGAAAACTTATGAGGAACGTTTCCTGAAGTAACTAGTTATATGCACTTCATAGTGCAGTAGTAATTATTTTTCACTCGCGCTGTTGACGCAACCCACAGAAAAGCGAACGTAATACATGAAAATATTAGAAAAAACCGGAGATGCTTGTGTAACGGAACAAAAGTGGTATACATGAATAAAAAAGACAGGTCTTATTTTGAAGATTATGAGAGTATTAAAAGAGGAACTACGTAGTACGAACGGTGACAGCGACCTCTCTTCATATATGACAATGAGATGATAATAGGACCTACTTCCAGCTTCTGACGCCTTTGTCTGTTGAAGTGGCGGAATTATTCAGATCCGCTGAAGTTTCTGTAAACTACGAATTCACAAGTAGCGGTGTCCTTTTTTAATAGAACATTTCTGTTTTTGTTTCTGCAAAGTGTTGTCTTGCTTACATAAATAAGTAGTTACATAAATAAGTAGACAATTGAAGCAGAGATATGTTTCTGTTGTTGATGAATCACTAAACTGCAATATCGTAATTATCATATTTTTCTAATGGTTCGCTTTTTACACGGCTACAGCATTACTGTTGGGGACTAAAGGAAGTAGAATGACCTATGAACAATTAATGTTGTACTTTCTGATGTACTTCAATGTTAGTTGTACTGTTTCATAAATGTTTAGTCTCATTTCAGTATCAAAAACTGCAGTCACGAAAGATATGCAGATTTCAGGGAAAGGACACCGAAATCACATAATAAGAAACGCGCTTCTCAAATATGAGAATCAGGTACTAATGCGGCTGTTGTCCTGTTTATAGCGCAGAAGCGGACTGAAACTGTGGAATCATTCTGGTGGACGCTAAAAACGTTGCTTTTCTGGATCTTGGTCCTCCCGTGTCTGTGTCTGAAGTTACTTTGGACTTTCCTCTTCTATGTCTGGCATTAAGTTATCTTGGACTTTTCTCTGATGCTCATCTCAACTCCAACCTACGTTTTGAAAGTGAGATTCCTTACTCTATTGTATACTCTGTCTGTGTACTATCGTGTTTTCTTATAGTTTAAACTTCTACCTCTAAAAGTGTTGTAAATTCAGAGGACGGCAAAACTAACCTCAAAATTCGATATCTCAGCAGATTTCTTGACACAGAGTACACATTGATTGTCTGTAATGGTGGACGCAAATTGTCATTGACTCTCTGGTGTGGATTCAAAGTACAGAAATTCAGTATTATACTTCGTCTTAAGAGATTGCCTACGATTAGCAATTCATTTCTGTCAGATACAATTACAGAATCCGCATTTAATCAGTTAAAAATAGTATTTGCTGTCATGTGTGAACCATAGTAAAGTTAGCTTTGAAAAGCGCGCCGCAGCATGTAGCGTGAAGCACTCGCCCTCCGTTTTCTGGCGGTGGCGCCGTTGTCGCAATTGAAGGCTTCGGTGTCTCCCTCTAGCGGGAAAGGAGAAAAGTGGGCTGTTCACGTGGGTTTAAGAAGTGGCTGTATGGGCTCTGCTGGAGAGTTGGCAGTCGGGGCGTCAAGAAGCGACTTCTCTGCCGGTGCTAAAGTGCGCGTCATTTATGTTGGCGGCCGAGTTTAGGTTCGATCTGCGCATCTGACGTCACAAAACACAGTCAGCCAATGAACAGAGAACGACGTTGCCAGATCTCGACTGCAGTGCAGAGCATGGACGAGTGTCTTCAGTTTTAGAAACGTTCAGTCATAAATAAAATAATAGAACAAAAGCAATGTCTTGATAGCAGACTTTCTTTTATACTGCCTTTTCGCAATAAAGAACAGCGGTAATTGTTTATTTCCTATTGTACTTCGATGAAGCGTGAGTAATTGATAATTATACAAACAGTGTTTGTCAGTATTTTGCGTGACGTGTTAGAGTCCTCATGGCATGGCACAGGCGGACAAGCCATGATAGCGTAACAGTTAAGGTGTTTGGCTTCTATGTGAAAGGTTATGAGTTCAAACGTTGTGCAGTGCTTAATATATTCATTATTTAAAAACAATATCGAAGTGCCTTACTTCACAAATCACATTCGTTTGAATGCAATTTTTTGAAATTTCTAGTGCTTTGTCTCTTCATTAACCCTTTCACTGCTGCAGACACGTGCTCCCTGCATACCGCGCTGTGGGCAATTTTGTCATCACTGCACTGCTCGCCTGTGCAGACACATGGTGTTCCCACTGCTTTGACATGCTTATCATTCGATTTCACAAAAACTATTTGGCCCAAAAATTTGATTTTTACACGTCTTCTTAACTGATACCCTCCCCCCATAAATGATTTAATTTTGTTTCGATGTTCAACGCAGTTATTATGCAGCATTAAATGTAGTAAACCATTGCACGAAATTTTGAAGAGTTTGCAGAGGCAGAAGTCCATAGCGTATACTTTCCGTATGGTCGATTTTAGTTGCCACAATGTTGAGAATGAAATGTGGACAAGATACCTAAGTTTCGTATAAAATTTACTGTATAAGAATGTCTCATTTAAGTGCCACATAGGTGCCATATGTAATATTGAGAAGTATACTCTATGGACTTTTACCTCTGCAAACTCTTCAAAATTTCGTGCAATGGTTTACTACATTTAATGCTGCATAATAACTGCGTTGAACATCGAAACAAAATTAAGTCATTTATGGGGGGAAGATATCAGTCAAGAAGATGTGTAAAAATCTAATTTTTGGGCCAAATAATTTTTGTGGAATCGAATGATAAGAGTGTCAAAGCAGTCGGAACACGATGTGTCTGCACAGGCGAGCAGTGCAGTGACAAAATCGCGCACAGCGCGGAATGCATGGAGCACGTCTTTGTAGCAGCGAAAGGGTTAATGCGGCCGTGGTGGCTTTACTTCATGAACTGTGCGCTCCCCCCTAAACGTCAGCTTGCGAACTATGCTACACTATGGCGCTGCTTCTATTGGCGCGTGCGTCGTGTGCAACTGGCAACGCAGCAATCTCCCGCGTCTGGGCGGGCATGCGCGAGCCGCAAAGATAAGAGAATTGAACTATAGAGAGACAGCACACAGACCGCAGAATCAGCGTAAGCGACGCGAGCAGGGGCTCCGTGGTATGGGGCGTTAACTGCTCGTCGCGAAAGGAATCTTCCTGAGCGTGGGTACGCAAGGGGCCTAATCTGCAGTTCGGCCGAATGCTGTCGACCGGCGAGGAGGTTCTGACAATCGGCTCGCCTTCCTGCGTCCGCTGAAATGGCTGGCAGCGGGCGGCTTGGCAGAGCATTTGGAGGTGCTGCGCTGGTTCAGTCCTGGGAGTCGTAACGCACCAGAAGTTGAGTATTGATTGTTAACAGATTTTATGAAGTTTAATTGAATTCAATTTACTTATTCTTGTTAATTATACCAGCCGTATTTTTTGGGGGTTCCCCGCCATTCATTCTCGTCTAACCACCCGCAGGAAGGTGGTAATATTAGAAAGGGTGGTCCGTTTGTCCCATTTTGAGAACGAAAGGGGGGAGTTAGAGTACATCTGAGGTTCGGATTGCTTCTTTCCCTTCCCAGCTTACCTACGTGTTTATTCGACTGTTAGCCTCTGCCATGTCTGTGAAAGTCTAAGGCACCAATGACTGTATTGTTTAAAATGCAAGGCATTAAGACCTGATCCATTGTCTCGCCTGCCATAAGTAGTATTACTAGATTCAAGTGTAAAAGGTGCTCTAAGAAAGAAGAAAAATTCCTTTTGCCTCGTGGTTCAAAAATGTTCAATGTGTGTGAAATCTTATGGAACTTAACTGCTAACGTCAACAGTCCCTAAGCTTACACACGACTTAACCTAAACTATCCTAAGGACAAACACACACACCCATGCCCGAGGGAGGACTCGAACCTCCGCCGGGACCAGCCGTACAGTCTATGACTGCAGCGCCTTAGACCGCTCGGCTAATCCTTCCTCGTAGTAAAAACTAGTCAGTTGCATAACGATTTCCTGTTCATCTGGAAGCTGTAACTTATGTAAATTTGTGTTTATGCAAATTTAGCTACAATTAATCAAGGTTGTTAACGTACGCCATAGTGGATTATTTTAAATTGTTTCTACTCAGCAAAAACTGTTGTGTGTTTTTCCAATTCAATACCTTTTAAGGCTTTTACTCAACGTGCTTATGTGTTTTATACAGGTAGTTGGTTATTAGTGTGTTCACTTGCCATACAAAAGTTGACCATTTCATTAGATTGTTGCCTTGAAAGGAGAATGTTGTAAAGGTTTGCAAGTCCTACCAGGCGAGCGTGTGTGTCTGCCATAAGTTAACTGGCAGAGATTTGTAAAATTTGTTTTCTTATATATTTTGGAGATGTTAATGTTATAAACTGTGAGTGTCCCCCCGCGTAAATGACTCCTGCGTTTTGGTTTTTCTGTTTTCAGAACTTTTGTAAACGGGATTGTCTTTATATGTTGCAGATAAGTTAGATACTGCGCCATTTAATGAATGGAGTGAAATTCACCTGTAATTTAGCTGAGCTTGAAATATTACACAGCGTTGCGTTGTATACGTTAAATTGCTTGCCTGTACTTGCCTTTTACTGGGGTGAGATTTTTTATAAGTTAATGATTTAAAGGTCCTTTCTTATCGTAAATTATGACTCATTTGTTAAATGATTGTTGTTTTTTTTAAATATCGTAAAGTCTTGCACCAAATTTGAATAAAAAAATGTTCTGAAAATTGTGTGTAATTTCACCAGTTACTCTTTGGCACCTACTTCCACTTTAAATTTTGTGTTTTGATTGAGATTAATAACCTTTGGTAAACCAGTAGTAATTTTACGGTTCAATATGTAGTTGTACATTTATTTTGTCAGATGACTGCCTGTTTCAGACCTAAGTACCATCATCAGGCCAGCCTCAAATTAAAAGCATCATGGTGTACAGCCGAAATACTCGTTGGGAAATAAGGTGTCTGTCTATGTAACAGTCGCCATAACAGCTTACCCCAAACACAGTGTCATTATACCAATAAGTAAATAAAAATACTATGTGTTGAGTATATGCAAACTACCGCCCGAATAGGTTAACGATTATGCTTTCTAAAAAGGATCAAAGTATTACAATGTAAACTACATAACGTCTAAGAAAAATATCGTATACACCATGGACAATAAGGAAATGAAAGAAATACATCTGTCTGTAACAAAACATTAAGTGCAGGACGATTGCACGCCATGTCAAAAAAGTTTCCCCTAATTTAGAATTGCAGTCCGTACAATAATTTAGTTATCTTACAGAAATAATCTACATAATATCCAGTGTTGTATGTGATTAATGCGAGTCATTCTTTTGATCGTGGAATGGCTTTATGATGGACCGCGGAATCGAAACTGGTACCCATTTGACAAAATGAAAATGCGACAGTAGAGTAGAGAGAATAAGTTTTTCCATTTTCTGTTCGCTGTTCTAACTGACAATATGTAAGAACCATGTTATGTATACACTTGTTACAGCCATTCATTCTCCACCTTCAGAATCCGTAAGTCTAACGCTGCATATGCCGAACACAGCTTACTCGACTTGCGTTATCGTAGTCTACATACCGTCTTTCATGTTAGTCCGAGAACAGATCAAACATACACTAACGGAAAAAAAATCACAAGAAAAAGAAAGAACTGTGCGACAAAACGAAAGTTGGTAGGCGCGTTTCTACACTGTTGTTGTTGTGGTCTTCAGTCCTGAGACTGTTTTGATGCAGCTCTCCATGCTACTCTATCCTGTGCAAGCTTCTTCATCTCCCAGTACCTACTGCAACCTACATCCTTCTGAATCTGCTTAGTGTATTGATCTCTTGGTCTCCCTCTACGATTTTTACCCTCCACGCTGCCCTCCAATGCTAAATTTGTGATCCCTTGATGCCTCAAAACATGTCCTACCAACCGATCCCTTCTTCTAGTCAAGTTGTGCCACAAACTTCTCTTCTCCCCAATCCTATTCAATACCTCCTCATTAGTTACGTGATCTACCCACCTTATCTTCAGCATTCTTCTGTAGCACCACATTTCGAAAGCTTCTATTCTCTTCTTGTCCAAACTGGTTATCGTCCATGTTTCACTTCCATACATGGCTACACTCCATACAAATACTTTCAGAAACGACTTCCTGACACTTAAATCTATACTCGATGTTAACAAATTTCTCTTCTTCAGAAACGATTTCCTTGCCATTGCCAGTCTACATTTTATATCCTCTCTACTTCGACCATCATCAGTTATTTTACTCCCTAAATAGCAAAACTCCTTTACTACTTTAAGTGTCTCATTTCCTAATCTAATCCCCTCAGCATCACCCGATTTAATTTGACTACATTCCATTATCCTCGTTTTGCTTTTGTTGATGTTCATCTTATATCCTCCTTTCAAGACATTGTCCATTCCGTTCAACTGCTCTTCCAAGTCCTTTGCTGTCTCTGACAGAATTACAATGTCATCGGCGAACCTCAAAGTTTTTACTTCTTCCCCATGAATTTTAAAACCTACTCCGAATTTTTCTTTTGTTTCCTTTACTGCTTGCTCAATATACAGATTGAATAACATCGGGGAGAGGCTACAACCCTGTCTCACTCCTTTCCCAACCACTGCTTCCCTTTCATGCCCCTCGACTCTTATAACTGCCATCTGGTTTCTGTACAAATTGTAAATAGCCTTTCGCTCCCTGTATTTTACCCCTGCCACCTTCAGAATTTGAAAGAGAGTATTCCAGTTAACGTTGTCAAAAGCTTTCTCTAAGTCTACAAATGCTAGAAACGTAGGTTTGCCTTTTCTTAATCTTTCTTCTAAGATAAGTCGTAAGGTTAGTATTGCCTCACGTGTTCCAACATTTCTCCGGAATCCAAACTGATCTTCCCCGAGGTCCGCTTCTACCAGTTTTTCAATTCGTCTACAAAGAATTCGCGTTAGTATTTTGCAGCTGTGACTTATTAAACTGATAGTTCGGTAATTTTCACATCTGTCAACACCTGCTTTCTTTGGTATTGGAATTATTATATTCTTCTTGAAGTCTGTGGGTATTTCGCCTGTTTCATACATCTTGCTCACCAGATGGTAGAGTTTTGTCATGACTGGCTCTCCCAAGGCCATCAGTGGTTCTAATGGAATGTTGTCTACTCCCGGGGCCTTGTTTCGACTCAGGTCTATCAGTGTTCTGTCAAACTCTTCACGCAGTATCTTATCTCCCATTTCATCTTCATCTACATCCTCTTCCATTTCCATAATATTGTCCTCAAGTACATCGCCCTTGTATAAACCCTCTATATACTCCTTCCACCTTTCCGCCTTCCCTTCTTTGCTTAGAACTGGGTTGCCATCTGAGCTCTTGATATTCATACAAGTGGTTCTCTTCTCTCCAAAGGTCTCTTTAATTTTCCTGTAGGCAGTATCTACCTTACCCCTAGTGAGACAAGCCTCTACATCCTTACATTTGTCCTCTAGCCGTCCCTGCTTAGCCATTTTGCACTTCCTGTCGATCTCATTTTTGAGACGTTTGTATTCCCTTTTGCCTGCTTCATTTACTGCATTTTTATATTTTCTCCTTTCATCAATTAAATTCAATATTTCTTCTGTTACCCAAGGATTTCTATTAGCCCTCGTCTTTTTACCTACTTGATCCTCTGCTGCCTTCACTACTTCATCCCTCAGAGCTACCCATTCTTCTTCTACTGTATTCCTTTCCCCCATTCCTGTCAATTGTTCCCTTATGCTCTCCCTGAAACTCTCTACAACCTCTGGTTCTTTCAGTTTATCCAGGTCCCATCTCTTTAAATTCCCACCTTTTTGCAGTTTCTTCAGTTTCAATCTGCAGTTCATAATCAATAGATTGTGGTCAGAATCCACATCTGCCCCTGGAAATGTCTTACAATTTAAAACCTGGTTCCTAAATCTCTATCTTACCATTATACACTCCTGGAAATTGAAATAAGAACACCGTGAATTCATTGTCCCGGGAAGGGGAAACTTTATTGACACATTCCTGGGGTCAGATACATCACATGATCACACTGACAGAACCACAGGCACATAGACACAGGCAACAGAGCATGCACAATGTCGGCACTAGTACAGTGTATATCCACCTTTCGCAGCAATGCAGGCTGCTATTCTCCCATGGAGACGATCGTAGAGATGCTGGATGTAGTCCTGTGGAATGGCTTGCCATGCCATTTCCACCTGGCGCCTCAGTTGAACCAGCGTTCGTGCTGGACGTGCAGACCGCGTGAGACGACGCTTCATCCAGTCCCAAACATGCTCAATGGGGAACAGATCCGGAGATCTTGCTGGCCAGGGTAGTTGACTTACACCTTCTAGAGCACGTTGGGTGGCACGGGATACATGCGGACGTGCATTGTCCTGTTGGAACAGTAAGTTCCCTTGCCGATCTAGGAATGGTAGAACGATGGGTTCGATGACGGTTTGGATGTACCGTGCACTATTCAGTGTCCCCTCGACGATCACCAGTGGTGTACGGCCAGTGTAGGAGATCGCTCCCCACACCATGATGCCGGGTGTTGGCCCTGTGTGCCTCGGTCGTATGCAGTCCTGATTGTGGCGCTCACCTGCACGGCGCCAAACACGCATACGACCATCATTGGCACCAAGGCAGAAGCGACTCTCATCGCTGAAGACGACACGTCTCCATTCGTCCCTCCATTCACGCCTGTCGCGACACCACTGGAGGCGGGCTGCACGATGTTGGGGCGTGAGCGGAAGACGGCCTAACGGTGTGCGGGACCGTAGCCCAGCTTCATGGAGACGGTTTCGAATGATCCTCGCCGATACCCCAGGAGCAACAGTGTCCCTAATTTGCTGGGAAGTGGCGGTGCGGTCCCCTACGGCACTGCGTAGGATCCTACGGTCTTGGCGTGCATCCGTGCGTCGCTGCGGTCCGGTCCCATGTCGACGGGCACGTGCACCTTCCGCTGACCACTGGCGACAACATCGATGTACTGTGGAGACCTCACGCCCCACGTGTTGAGCAATTCGGCGGTACGTCCACCCGGCCTCCCGCATGCCCACTATACGCCCTCGCTCAAAGTCCGTCAACTGCACATACGGTTCACGTCCACGCTGTCGCGGCATGCTACCAGTGTTAAAGACTGCGATGGAGCTCCGTATGCCACGGCAAACTGGCTGACACTGACGGCGGCGGTGCGCAAATGCTGCGCAGCTAGCGCCATTCGACGGCCAACACCGCGGTTCCTGGTGTGTCCGCTGTGCCGTGCGTGTGATCATTGCTTGTACAGCCCTCTCGCAGTGTCCGGAGCAAGTATGGTGGGTCTGACACACCGGTGTCAATGTGTTCTTTTTTCCATTTCCAGGAGTGTATAATCTATCTGATACCTATTAGTATCTCCAGGATTCTTCCAGGTATACAACCTTCTTTTATGATTCTTGAACCAAGTGTTAGCTATGATTAAGTTATGCTCTGTGCAAAATTCTACAAGGCGGCTTCCTCTTTCATTTCTTCCCCCCAATCCATATTCACCTACTATGTTTCCTTTTCTCCCTTTTCCTTCTGACGAATTCCAGTCACCCATGACTATTAAATTTTCGTCTCCCTTCACTACCTGAATAATTTCTTTTATCTCGTCATGTATTTCATCAATTTCTTCATCATCTGCAGAGCTAGTTGGCATATAAACTTGTACTACTGTAGTAGGCATGGGCTTTGTGTCTATCTTGGCCACAATAATGCGTTCACTATGCTGTTTGTAGTAGCTAACTCGCACTCCTATTTTTTTGTTCATTATTAAACCTACTCCTGCATTACCCCTATTTGATTTTGTATTTATAACCCTGTAATCAACTGACCAAAAGTCTTGTTCCTCCTGCCACCGAACTTCACTAATTCCCACTATGTCTAACTTTAACCTATCCATTGCCCTTTTTAAATTTTCTAACCGACCTGCCCGATTAAGGGATCTGACATTCCACGCTCCGATCCGTAGAATGCCAGTTTTCTTTCTCCTGATAACGACGTCCTCTTGAGTAGTCCCCGCCCGGAGATCGGAATGGGGGACTATTTTACCTCCGGAATATTTTACCCAAGAGGACGCCATCATCATTTAATCATACAGTAAAGCTGCATGTCCTCGGGAAAAATTACGGCTGTAGTTTCCCCTTGCTTTCAGCCGTTCGCAGTACCAGCACAGCAAGGCCGTTTTGGTTAATGTTACAAGGCCAGATCAGTCAATCATCCAGACTGTTGCCCCTGCAACTACTTAAAAGGCTGCTGCCCCTCTTCAGGAACCACATGTTTGTCTGGCCTCTCAACAGATACCCCTCTGTTGTGGTTGCACCTACGGTACGGCCATCTGTATCGCTGAGGCACGCAAGCCTCCCCACCAACGGCAAGGTCCATGGTTCATGGGCCATTAAAATTGCTACACCAAGATGAAATGCAGATGATAAACGGATATTTATTGGACAAATATATTTTACTAGACTGACATGTGATTACATTTTCACGCAATTTGGGTGCATAGATGCTGAGAAATCAGTACCCAGAACAACCACCTCTGGCCGTAATAACGGCCTTGATGCGCCTGGGCATTGAGTCAAACAGAGCTTGGATGACGTGTACAGGTACAGCTGCCCATGCAGCTTCAACACGATACCACAGTTCATCAAGAGTAGTGACTGGCGTATTGTGACGAGACAGTTGCTCGGCCACCATTGACCAGACTTTTCAATTGGTGAGAGATCTGGAGAATGTGCTGGCCAGAGCAGCAGTCGGACATTTTCTGTATCCAGAAACGCCCGTACAGGACCCACAACATGCGGTCGTGCATTATCCTGCTGAAATGTAGGGTTTCGCAGCGATCGAATGAAGGGTAGAGCCACGGGTCGTAACACATCTGAAATGTAACGTCTACTGTTCAAAGTACCGTCAATGCGACCAAGAGGTGACCGAAACGTGTAACCAATGGCACCCCATGCCACCACGCCGGGTGATACGCCGGTATGGCGATGACGAATACATGCTTACAATGTACGTTCACCGCAATGTCGCTAAAAACAGATGCGACCATGATGATTCTGTAAACGAAACCTGAATTCGTCCGAAAAAATGACGTTTTGCCATTCGTGCACCCAGGTTCGTCGTTGAGAACATCGCAGGCGCTCCTGTCTGTGATGCAGCGTCAAGGGTAACCGCAGCCATGGTCTCCGAGCTGATAGTCCATGCTGCTGCAAACGTCGTCGAACTGTTCGTGTAGATGGTTGTTGTCTTGCAAACGTCCCCATCTCTTGATTCAGGGATCGAGACGTGGCTGCACGATCCGTTACAGCCATGCGGATAAGATGCCTGTCATCTCGACTGCTAGTGATACGAGGCCGTTGGGATCCAGCACGCGTTCCGTATTACCCTCCTGAACCCACCGATTCCATATTCTGCTAACAGTCATTGGATCTCGACCAACACGAGCAGCAATGTCGAGATACGGTAAACCGCAATCGCGATAGGCTACAATCCGACCTTTATCAAAGTCGGAAACGTGATGGTACGAATTTCTTCTCCTTACACGAGGCATCACAACAACGTTGCACCAGGTAACGCCGGTCAACTGCTGTTCGTGTATGAGAAATCGATTGGAAACTTTCCTCATGTCAGCACGTTGTAGGTGTTGCCACCGGCGCCAACCTTGTGTGAATGCTCTGAGAAGCTAATCATTTGCGTATCACAGCATCTTCTTCCTGTCGGTTAAATTTCACGTCTGTAGCACGTCATCTTCGTGGTGTAGCAATTTTAATGGCCAGTAGTGTACATCTGAAAGATTATGTCTACTCATATTTCGCGCCAGTCGCATAATAGTGGTGCTAGTAGCGCCACTATGATTTTGCAAATCAGGTTTGCTTCAAATATGTGCTGTAACGGTCACGACCGTTAGTTACCATTGAGATTGGACTTGGTGAGTTTATGATGCCTTTAAGACGACAAACTTGCCATTATCGCCATCTCATTTAGTTTAAACGAGGCCGTGAAATAGGGCTACGAAAAGCTGATGTTTCCTATGCAATAAATTATTCCAGGAAGACATGGTAGGAAAGTTGGCACTGTACGTGATTGCTGTCAATGGTGGTCAATAGAATGTATGGTCGCAAAAAGACGGGGCTCCGGACTGCCACGTGGCGCCACCGAGAGGGAAGACCATTGGCGCATCAATCTGCAGCAGCAATCTTAACACCAGTCGGCGCCACAGCGACACCACGAACTGATACAAATCGATTACTGTAAGAACAACTCAAGCTAGACGTCCTGTAGCGGGCATTCCACCGATCCCAAACCACCGCTGTTCGCCGCTTCAATGGTGTCAAGCGAGAGCCCATTGGAGGGCAGGGTGCAGGGCAGTTGTGTATTCTGCTGAAGACTGGTTCTGTCTCGGCGCCAGTGATAGCCATTTGTTGGTTAGAAGGAGGCCAGTTGAGGGCCTGGAACCAACCTGTATGCATGTTAGATACACTGGATTTACACCTGTAGTTATTATTTAGGTAACGATTTCGTATGACAGCTGGTGCACTATCGTGGCAAATTTGTACGCCAGTCTGGTGATCGGTCCGGCTGCGCTTCATGAATAGCATTCCAGGGGGTGTTTTCCAACAGGATAACGTTGGACCACATAGTTCTGTTGTGACCCAACGTGCTCTACGAAGTGACGACGTGTTGCCTTTGCCTGCTCGATCACCAGATTTGTCTCCAATTGAGCACATACAAGAGATCATTGGACGACAACTCCAGCGTCACCCACAGTAAGCATTGACTGACCAAGTGCAACAAGGACGGAACTTCATCCCACAAACTGACATCCGGTAACTATACAACACAAAACGTGCACATTTGCGAGCTTGCATTCAACATTCTGGTAGTTACACCAGTTGCCAATGTACCGACATTTCACGTTTGCAATAGCTTATATCTTGCTTACCTTAACCTGTGATTTTCCAATATTTTTAACTTAAATAGGTTACCCAGACAAATGTTCAAAAATTTGTGCGAATTCCTAAGGGACCAAACTTCTGAGATAATCGATCCCTAGACTTATGCACTAATTAAACTAACTTAACGCTAAGGACAACACACACACCCATATCCGAGGGAGAATTCGAACCTCCGGCAGGTGGGGCCGCGCAATCAGTGACATTGCGCCTCTAACCGCTCGACCACTCCGCGCTGCCCTAGACAAATGTTTTCCCGAAATTTCATTACTTTACATTAACAGTTTTTTGTATTGCAATTTTTTTTTGTTTCACAGGTTCATAGTTAGGAATTATTGAAGCTGTGAAATATACCACAAATCAATACATACTACGTCTGTTAACAAAAAATACGTATTTACAAAAAGAATGCAAGCTACCTGATGTACAGTATGAGATACGTTCTTTTGTTTTATACTTCTATTTTTATGACATCGCATATCATGAATGCATTGATGGCCACAGATTAGAAGATCCACAGATGGACAATACATGGTATTCACAGGAAATGGCTAAATGCGTGTTGTGTCGTTCTGTACAAAACAAATAAAAGGTGCGTGATAGAAATCTATAAGTTTTACTCAAAAATTTCCTCCTGATTAAACACGATTATAGGACAGTAATCTCTCCACTACAAAGCACAGTTCTTATTGAAACTTTCTTTGATCAATTTGCTTAAAATTTATTTTCGATTTCTTATAAATATTTATAAATGAACGCTTTTTATTTTGCGGGCCGTAATATTTGAATCGGAGACTGTTAGTCGACAGTGTTCAGGAGACCTAGACACGTTGAGGTGTTTACTTTGATCCATAGAAAACAAAAATGCTGTCTGGTTTCAGTTTCACAGTGCATCAGGAGTTTCAATATGTAGTAAATGACTTTGTGATCTGACATACTGGATACAGCTGAATCAAAGTATTGTTTGATTTCCTTCCTGACTGGAGAGTGATTTGAAAAATAATCAGTACATTTCTATGTGAAGTTACTTGTTGTGATTCACAATATTCATTGTCCACGTCACAACATGTTAATTTAATAACCCGCAAATCAATACTGGACTAAATCAATTAATTAAATTCGTACACCCAATATATATGGGCTGCGCGGGGTAGTCCTCCCTCCGGCATGGGTGTGTGTGTTGTCCACAGCGTAGTGTAAGTTAGCTTAAGTAGTTTGTAGGCTCAGGGACCGATGAACACAGCACTTTGGTCCCATAAGACCTTACCACAAATTTCCAAATATATCTGGTTCTCTTGTTTAGCTGACTACTCAGCTCGTCTAACAGTCATGCGAAGGATACAAGCTCTTTTCTGGGCACTGTTAAGAATTATTCCTTGGCGGGAAGAGGAGCTACTTGAGTGAGAGGTAGCGGGTCCAAGGTCCGAAAAGCTGAATAATGCTGAGAGAGCTGTGTGCCGACCTTAAGCCCCCCCCCCCCCCCCCGCATACCTTACACAAATTGGGAAGATACAGCAACCAGTCATCATAGTATGGTCCTCGTCGCCAGAAAGTGGATTGTTAATCACTGTAACGTAGATACAAAGAGAAAAGGTGTAATGTTTTGCACCACAGCTAAAGCTGAGTGCTACAGTAAGAAATCGATGATGTTTGTAATTATGAATAAGTATGTGAAAGTTTCCCTCCACCAGATGGTTATTTAATCGCCGAGGGACAGAGTGAATGAAATAAAAATTTTGTGACTGTAGCAGAAGTATATAGGTTGGTGTTTAAAGTTGTACAGAAACTGAAACGACTTAAAATTATGCTGAAGTTAACCAAAAGTTTGTACACTGATTATAAGTCAAAAATCCTAAAACTAACGAAATTGTACGTAAATTGATCATTCTATAAAGATTTCAACCAAACAAAGCACGTCTGTCACAAAATGTACAAAACGTTAGAGCAGTGAACCAAATGAAAGAGGCTTGGGTTGGGTTTTCTAAGGATGGATTGGGTTGGATTTCCTTAGATTGTGTTGTTTCTGTTGGATTGGTCTGCCATAGGTTGACTTGGGTTAGGTTGGGATGGATTAGGTTTGGTTATATCAGGCTGGGTTAGCTTAGGTTAGGCGGGTTTAGACTGGTTTAGTTTAGGTTAATGTAATGTTACACCACCCTCCCTCCAGGGTGGACCAGAAGGTGATTTTAGAGATACGGCGTGGGTGTCTACATCAAAAGTCTTTGCCTAGTCATCTGTCGTGGGGAAGAATGTATGGTACTGATAAATGGTTGTGTAGAGAAGGAGTAACACTACCCACTAGATACACAGTCGCAACTCGACTTTATCAAGCTGATAAATCTCACTATATGTTCGATGTCTAAACAAAAAGCTTTGACATTTATTACTGACTGAATTGTTCGTTATCAGTCGTATTCCTAGCTTCACTGAGTCTCCGACTTATACCACGTCTCCATTACACGATATTTAGTTCTCCGTCCGACGACTGGTCCATCACTTTGCAACATCTGAGATGTCCAATACAGCTCTTGACGATACTTCAGGTACGAAATGGTTTCATGGAGCACGACCACAGAGCGTGGATGATTCACGACTACTGACACGATCGATCATGACAGTCTTCATCGGATCGAATCTTAGTCTATAAATTATCTGCATATTCTTCATACTCCTCTACGAACCGAAAAGTAACCTCGCATATTTTCCAGATCGTTTTCCAGACGGTATAAAAGGTGAAGTACTCACCTGCGGAAAGACAGGGGAGTCGTTGAGCACGGTGGTGAGCATGTTGACGGTGGAGACGGTGACGAGCAGCAGGAAGGCCGTCTCGACGAGGGAGCACTTGTGCACCGGCTGGCAGCGCAGGATGCTGACGGCCAGCGGCAGCAGGATGGCGGCGCGCGCGCAGTCCACTAGCGCCTGGTGGAACACCAGGCCCTGCGACCACCTGCCGGCAGGGGCACCACAACACGAAACCTCACATCTCTGATCACTAGGCCGCACCACTGCTGCTACAAATTACTCGTCATTCTTCATACGTCATTTAACGAGTAAACATGTTGCTGGCTGTAAAAGCTGGGACACAAGGAAACACGGCAAATAAGGAAATTTCTATTCTTCGCGTGACTAAACTATACTACCTCATCAAAAGTTGAAACACGCAAGAGACGTGGTCGGATGTCAGTGTAACTTCATCCACACACACACGCCGTCTGTGGACAGGTAAACTGTTAGATTTGCAATTCTCTGTGACAGGTAGCGTGAGCACAAGAGTTCGTTAGCACCGTTTGCAAGACTGGTAGGGCATATAAGAGGCATGAACTGCGTCAGATGCTGAGTGGTCACTGCTAAGGATACCGAGATGCCGCTTGTCTGAGGCACGTTTATCTGCAAGTGTGAGGCACGTTTATCTGCGCAAGACTGAATTGTAAAGGGGCCTCATTGTGGGTCTCCATTTGGCTAGTAGGTCGAATCTCGTAATGTCTAGATTTTGCAAGGCATTCGTTTATGACAGTGGCCCCATGTTGGGTCGTACGGAAACAAGCGAGCAGACACTTGTAAAGGTTCTGGTCAGACCACTATAACGGAGCATCACCGTATTGTGAACCAAGGACACTGACCCCATTTAACATCTGCGTCTTCGGCCCGAGAAAAGTAATGGGTTATGTACAACATTCTCTGCCACCCCACAACGCTGGTCGGAGATTGGCATCTGTCGCACTAGGAAGTTATTGTACCGTGTCTTGCTATGACATCATGGTCTGTGGAGTCATCGGGTATGACTTTAGGTCGCGGGTGGTAGTGATTAAGAGCACTATGACGTCACAACAATGCGTCACGGACACCCTGTGATCTCCTGTGTTACCTATTAAGCGACAGTATGATGTGCTATTTTTCAACACAATGATGCTCGACCAAATGTATCACGTCTCTCTATGAAGTATCTGCATGAGATTGAGGTACTTCGATGGGCAGCAAGATGTGACTCCTATAGTACATTCGTGCGACCAGCTCTGACGTAAACTACGTGCCAGTGCTTTAACCCAGGATGTGTTGTTGTTGTGGTCTTCAGTCCTGAGACTGTTTTGATGCAGCTCTCCATGCTACTCTATCCTGTGCAAGCTTCTTCATCTCCCAGTACCCACTGCAACCCACATCCTTCTGAATCTGCTTAGTGTACTGATCTCTTGGTCTCCCTCTACGATTTTTACCCTCCACGCTGCCCTCCAATGCTAAATTTGTGATCCCTTGATGCCTCAAAACATGTCCTACCAACCGATCCCTTCTTCTAGTCAAGTTGTGCCACAAACTTCTCTTCTCCACAATCCTATTCAATACCTCCTCATTAGTCACGTGATCTACCCACCTTATCTTCATCATTCTTCTGTAGCACCACATTTCGAAAGCTTCTATTCTCTTCTTGTCCAAACTGGTTATCGTCCATGTTTCACTTCCATACATGGCTACACTCCATACAAATACTTTCAGAAACGACTTCCTGACACTTAAATCTATACTCGATGTTAACAAATTTCTCTTCTTCAGAAACGATTTCCTTGCCATTGCCAGTCTACATTTTATATCCTCTCTACTTCGACCATCATCAGTTATTTTACTCCCTAAATAGCAAAACACCTTTACTACTTTAAGTGTGTCATTTCCTAATCTAATCCCCTCAGCATCACCCGATTTAATTTGACTACATTCCATTATCCTCGTTTTGCTTTTGTTGATGTTCATCTTATATCCTCCTTTCAAGACACTGTCCATTCCGTTCAACTGCTCTTCCAAGTCCTTTGCTGTCTCTGACAGAATTACAATGTCATCGGCGAACCTCAAGGTTTTTACTTCTTCTCCATGAATTTTAATACCTACTCCGAATTTTTCTTTTGTTTCCTTTACTGCTTGCTCAATATACAGATTGAATAACATCGGGGAGAGGCTACAACCCTGTCTCACTCCTTTCCCAACCACTGCTTCCCTTTCATGCCCCTCGACTCTTATAACTGCCATCTGGTTTCTGTACAAATTGTAAATAGCCTTTCGCTCCCTGTATTTTACCCCTGCCACCTTCAGAATTTGAAAGAGAGTATTCCAGTTAACATTGTCAAAAGCTTTCTCTAAGTCTACAAATGCTAGAAACGTAGGTTTGCCTTTTCTTAATCTTTCTTCTAAGATAAGTCGTAAGGTTAGTATTGCCTCACGTGTTCCAACATTTCTACGGAATCCAAACTGATCTTCCCCGAGGTCCGCTTCTACCAGTTTTTCCATTCGTCTATAAAGAATTTGCGTTAGTATTTTGCAGCTGTGACTTATTAAACTGATAGTTCGGTAATTTTCACATCTGTCAACACCTGCTTTCTTTGGTATTGGAATTATTATATTCTTCTTGAGGTCTGTGGGTATTTCGCCTGTCTCATACATCTTGCTCACCAGATGGTAGAGTTTTGTCATGACTGGCTCTCCCAAGGCCATCAGTAGTTCTAATGGAATGTTGTCTACTCCCGGGGCCTTGTTTCGACTCAGGTCTCTCAGTGCTCTGTCAAACTCTTCACGCAGTATCTTATCTCCCATTTCATCTTCATCTACATCCTCTTCCATTTCCATAATACTGTCCTCAAGTACATCGCCCTTGTATAATCCCTCTATATACTCCTTCCACCTTTCTGCCTTCCCTTCTTTGCTTAGAACTGGGTTGCCATCTGAGCTCTTGATATTCATACAAGTGGTTCTCTTCTCTCCAAAGGTCTCTTTAATTTTCCTGTAGGCAGTATCTATCTTACCCCTAGTGAGACAAGCCTCTACATCCTTACATTTGTCCTCTAGCCATCCCTGCTTAGCCATTTTGCACTTTCTATCGATCTCATTTTTGAGACGTTTGTATTCCCTTTTGCCTGCTTCATTTACTGCATTTTTATATTTTCTCCTTTCATCAATTAAATTCAATATTTCTTCTGTTACCCAAGGATTTCTATTAACCCTCGTCTTTTTACCTACTTGATCCTCTGCTGCCTTCACTACTTCATCCCTCAGAGCTACCCATTCTTCTTCTACTGTATTTCTTTCCCCCATTCCTGTCAATTGTTCCCTTATGCTCTCCCTGAAACTCTCTCCAACCTCTGGTTCTTTCAGTTTATCCAGGTCCCAACTCCTTAAATTCCCACCTTTTTACAGTTTTTTCAGTTTCAATCTGCAGTTCATAACCAATAGATTGTGGTCAGAATCCACATCTGCCCCTGGAAATGTCTTACAATTTAAAACCTGGTTCCTAAATCTCTGTCTTACCATTATATAATCTATCTGATACCTATTAGTATCTCCAGGATTCTTCCAGGTATACAACCTTCTTTTATGATTCTTGAACCAAGTGTTAGCTATGATTAAGTTATGCTCTGTGCAAAATTCTACAAGGCGGCTTCCTCTTTCATTTCTTCCCCCCAATCCATATTCACCTACTATGTTTCCTTCTCTCCCTTTTCCTACTGACGAATTCCAGTCACCCATGACTATTAAATTTTCGTCTCCCTTCACTACCTGAATAATTTCTTTTATCTCGTCATACATTTCATCAATTTCTTCATCATCTGCAGAGCTAGTTGGCATATAAACTTGTACTACTGTAGTAGGCATGGGCTTTGTGTCTATCTTGGCCACAATAATGCGTTCACTATGTTGTTTGTAGTAGCTAACCCGCACTCCTATTTTTTTATTCATTATTAAACCTACTCCTGCATTACCCCTATTTGATTTTGTATTTATAACCCTGTAATCACCTGACCAAAAGTCTTGTTCCTCCTGCCACCGAACTTCACTAATTCCCACTATATCTAACTTTAACCTATCCATTTCCCTTTTTAAATTTTCTAACCGACCTACCCGATTAAGGGATCTGACATTCCATGCTCCGATCCGTAGAATGCCAGTTTTCTTTCTCCTGATAACGACGTCCTCTTGAGTAGTCCCCGCCCGGAGATCCGAATGGGGGACTATTTTACCTCCTGAATATTTTACCCAAGAGGACGCTATCATCATTTAATCATACAGTAAAGCTGCATGTCCTCGGGAAAAATTACGGCTGTAGTTTCCCCTTGCTTTCAGCCGTTCGCAGTACCAGAACAGCAAGGCCGTTTTGGTTAATGTTACAAGGCCAGATCAGTCAATCATCCAGACTGTTGCCCCTGCAACTACTGAAAAGGCTGCTGCCCCTCCTCAGGAACCACATTGTTTGTCTGGCCTCTCAACAGATACCCCTCCGTTGTGGTTGCACCTACGGTACGGCCATCTGTATCGCTGAGGCACGCAAGCCTCCCCACCAACGGCAAGGTCCATGGTTCATGGGGGAAGTAACCCAGGATATCAAGGACGATTTACAACAGGTGAGGCCAGGTTGCCCCAGGTGAAGATACAACAGCCTTACGACCGTCTTCCGAACCGAATGAAAGCTTACATTCACAGCCTATGGTGTGTAACGCCTTATTTACAAGTGGAGTCATGTTGCCTAATTCTTTGTATGTGTTTGTTTTGTGACCAAAAAAATAATGTCACGTACTCCCTCAAGCTGTGAAGTTTCATTTCGCCCCCCCCCCCTCCCTCCACTCCCCGTCCTTGTTCTTCACGTTATTTGGCATGCAGTGCATAGTACGAACAATTCCTGTTTAAAAGTGTAAGTGATTCAGAGTAACAGGAACTAAGTAACCAGGAATGACACCTTAGGCAGCAAATATGGCTCCAACCTGGCTGAGCATCGAATATAAGGGTGGATGAGACATACAGCTGCATCATTCCATGCTGCTTCAACTCTGTTTGGGTACATCAATCGCAGTAGTTTGCGCGTGGTAGCGTGCCATAGCCTCGACTAGCTGTTTCCAGTGGGGAACGTCCTGGCCAGGGAAACGTTCAGCAACTTCTTTATTAAGGTAGGTCAGGACAGCACAGCACTGTTGAAGGACGACGTCAATGAGATCTCAAAGATACGGAATTGTCACCAGTCACTCTAATGGCTTCGTATAGCTCTAATGCCTTTCACTATAATGGCTTTCACTGCCAAATTTATTCTGAGTGAAAAACGTTAATGTATCCTCGTTGATCCACAGGGCAGTGGCCGGTCGTATATTTACGAAGAAAAAGGACACTGGAAATCAAGAAGACAACTGATAAAGGAAAGGAGACTGTCTAGGTGGAATGGCAGGGATAGGCGAGTAGAGGTAACGAATTAAGGGTGTCGTGGCGATACTATCATACGTAAACAATGGAAAGAGAACGAAGTTGTCACATCAGCATCAGGAACGAGATTTCAATATCTTCTGCCATAAAACCTGGACTAGAGGCGTCTCTGTTCTGAGGCTGGGGGAGGCGCCTCAGAAGTGACCAGCGAAAACAGCGACCACCGCATACGCAGCCACCGAACGCACACTAGAGGCCTGCGACCGCATTTAGGTGTAACGTTTGCGTACTAGGTTCCACTGAAGCACTGGACCTGACAAAAGACCCGTTCAGGTGGGAGCCGTGACAGAAGCATTTCTCACTCATGACGAGCTGCATATTGCTCTCCCTTACTTTCGACCTAGATCAAGAGACCCTGAGAGCATTGGGCGTTCTTCAACATTTGTGTAATCAGCTGTTTATGAAGATACACACAATAAATAATAATAATAAATGTTCTCTCCTTTACTGCCGGCCGGTGTGGCCGTGCTATTCTAGGCGCGTCAGTCTGGAACCGCGTGACCGCTACGGTCGCAGGTTCGAATCCTGCCTCGGGCATGGATGTGTGTGATCTCCTAAGGTTAGTTAGGTTTACGTAGTTCTAAGTTCTAGGGTACTGATGACCTCAGATGTTAAGTCCCATAGTGCTCAGAGCCATTTCTCCTTTGCGTCTCAGGTGAAATTTTCTGATTAACCCCTTCTAAGCGCGTGACAGAAATGTTGATCTCGCGTTAACTAGGTCTGGCGCCCGTGGCAGGAAGTGATACGAGAAGACCGAGAGATATGATAAGCGTAGGGTAGTCTCAGGGTCAATTTTATTCCCTTTAGGTAACAGCTACCATTACAATGTACAGAGTGCATAGAAGAATTGCTCGGTATATTGCGTCCCAAAGCAATCTTTTCAACATTCAAACGGGAATGTCAAAGCGGTAGCTGGATCAAAACAAAATGTCCAGACACTCTGTGAGTAAAATGGTACTGAAACAGAGAATGACAGACTAAAGGCCGAAATACTAAATGCCTTTTATCAAAGCTGTTTCACATAGGAAGACTGCACTGTAGTTCCTTCTCTAGATTGTCGCACAGATGACACAATGGTAGATATCGAAATAGACGAGAGGGATAGAGAAACAATTAAAATCGCTCAAAAGAGGAAAGGCCGCTGGACCTGATGGGATACCAGTTCGAATTTACGCAGCGTACGCGAAGGAACTTGCCCCCTTCTTGCAGCGGTGTACCGTAGGTCTCTAGAAGAGCGTAGCGTTCCAAAGGATTGGAAAAGGGCACATGTCATCCCCAAGAAGGGCGGTCGAACAGATGTGCAGAGCTATAGACGTATATCTCTAACGTCTATCAGTTGTAGAATTTTGGAACACGTATTATGTTCGAGTATAATGATTTTTCTGGAGACTAGAAATCTACTTTGTTGGAATCAGCATGAGTTTCGAAAAAGACGATCGTGTGAAATCCAGCTCGCGCTATTCGTCCACGAGACTCAGAGGCCCATAGACACGGGTTCCCAGGAAGATGCCGTGTTTCTTGACTTCCGCAAGGTGTTCGATACACTTCCCCGCAGTCGTTTAATGAACAAAGTAAGGGCATATGGACTGTCAGACCAATTGTGCGATTGGATTGAAGAGTTCCTAGATAACAGAACGCAGCATGTCATTCTCAATGGAGACAGGTCTTCCGAAGTAAGAGTGATTTCAGGTGTACCGCAGGGGAGTGTTGTAGGACCGTTGCTATTCACAATATACATAAATTACCTTGTGGATGACATCGGAAGTTCACTGAGGCTTTTTGCGGATGATGCTGTGGTATAACGAGAGGTTGTAACAGTGGAAAATTGTACTGAAATGCAGGAGGATCTGCAACGAATTGACGCATGGTGCAGGGAATGGCAATTGAATCTCAATGTAGACAAGTGTAATGTGCTGCGAATACATAGAAACAAAGATCCTTTATCATTTGGCCACAATATAGCAGGTCAGCAACTGGAAGCAGTTAATTCCATAAATTATCTAGGAGTACGCATTAGGAGTGATTTAAAATGGAATGATCATATAAAGTTGATCGTCGGTAAAGCAGATGCCAGACTGAGATTCATTGGAAGAATCCTAAGGAAATGCAATCCGAAAACAAAGGAGGTAGGTTACAGTACGCTTGTTCGCCCACTGTTTGAATACTGCTTAGCATTGTGGGATCCGTACCAGATAGGGTTGATAGAAGAGATAAAGAAGATCCAACGGAGAGCAGCGCGCTTCGTTACAGGATCATTTAGTAATCGCGAAAGCGTTACGGAGATGATGGATAAACTCCAGTGAAAGACTCTGCAGGAGAGACGCTCAGTAACTTGGTACGGGCTTTTGTTAAAGTTTCGAGAACATACTGTCACCAAGAAGTCAAGTGTGGTGTCACCGCCAGACACCACACTTGCTAGGTGGTAGCTTAAATCGGCCGCGGTCCATTTAGTACATGTCGGACCCGCGTGTCGCCACTGTGTGATCGCAGACCTAGCGCCACCACAAGGCAGGTCTCGAGATACGGACGAGCACTCGCCCCAGTTGTACGACGACATTGCTAGCGACAATACGGACGAAGCCTTCCTCTCATTTGCCGAGAGACAGTTAGAATAGCCTTCTGCTAAGTCCATGGCTACGACCTAGCAAGGCGCCAATTGTAACAGTGCATGTATCTTACCAGTCGCATTTGTATAGTCAAGAGAGATGTATCACAAGGAGACAGTAAAGTTAAGTATAAAGCAGCTACGTACTTTTCTTGCTACCATTCCATAGTTATCCTGTTCCAGACTTGACGCCCGTCGGCGTGTGTGTACGCGTGCCTTTCTTTCGGCTACTACCGTGTGGTGTAACAGTCTTGTTACATCACTACAGATTGGCGACGAGTGAAGTATTCTTCTCCTTGCTTTGCTCTGATTTATTTGTGTCATGGCTTCGCCACATTCTCCAGATATACTGTCCGAATTTTATCGCTTGCAGAATCAGCAGACGCAGGCGTTATTGGATGCCCTTGGACAGCTCGTCCAGGGTCAACGTGCCATTCAAACCGATGCGGCCGCCGCCGCTTCACCGGTACCGCAGCCACAACCTGCCGTTGCACCACCGTTTCGCAGTTTTAATGAAACCCACGAGACTTGGCAGGAATGGTCCCGCCAGTTCGCCTTCCATCTCGCCGCCTACAGAATTCAAGGTAATGAGCGGCAGCCGTTTTTGCTTTCTTGTGTCGGTGTGTCCACCTACCGTGTGATAGTGAAATTGTTTCCCCGACGCGACGTAGCAACTCTGCCCTACGAGGAAATTTTGTCTGCTTTAGATGCCTATTTCAAAGAAACAGTTAATGTGGTTGCAAAACGGTATACGTTTTTTCGTACAAAACGTACAGCCGGTCAAACTAATAGGGAGTGGGTAGCAACATTGCAAGGACTTACTAGGGACTGTGCCTTTGACTGTGACTGTGGCCTTTCTTATTCAGATACAATGGTGCGTGATGCAATTGCACAGAACGTTTCTGATGTTCGCATACGGGAGCAAATTTTGAAACTAGTTAATCCCTCCCTTCAACAAGTGATAGACATATTGGATAGACAAGACACACTTGACTGTGCTCAGGAATCTTTTGAAACCTCGCCAGCAGTGTGTAACATTAACCGGTCCACCGGGCGAGCTGCGCGGCCCGGTCAACTGCCCTCGCACAAACAAACGCAGCTGCCGCCGCGCTCTAAGCCAGGTGTGCCGCGCCAGCCCACAAATGCAGTGAAATCATGCCCGCGGTGTGCTACTAGACATTCGCATGAACATTGCCCGTCACGCCAAGCTATTTGCTTTTTCTGTAATAGGAAAGGACATGTTCAAAGTGTTTGCCAGAAAAAGCTCCGATCAGACAATCACAATCATTCCAGGCCCTTTGCTTCGCGCCGGAATCGAACAAAGGACACTCAGGAACGTGGACCTTCGCCCATGGACATTCATTTAGTTAATTCCGATTCGTCCAGAGCCACTTCCTCTAACAGTGACTGTGTTCGTCCCACAAAAACTGTGCGTCGACGTCGCCGGAAATCACGTCAATTAGCAAGTGATTCTGTACCAGTGTCTGTTCAAATTGCACAAAACAGTCGCTCTTGTCGTCAGCAGGACAATAAACTTTTTGTGGACTTAGACTTTGAAGGCAAAGTGATACCATTCCAGCTCGATACCGGAGCTGCAGTTTCATTGCTCAATCACGACACGTACAAACAACTGGGCAAACCTCCGTTGCGTGCCGCCAATGTTAAGCTAACCACATATTCAGGACAGAAAATTCCTGTGTTAGGACAGTGCAGCCTTCTTGCCACATACAAGGGACAAACAAAACTTGTGTCATTTTACGTTCTTCGTTCTTCTTCTGCAGTGAACTTGTTTGGTTTAGATTTATTTCAGTTGTTTAACATGTCTATTGTAAATCAGGTCCTATCAGTGAATCAAACTGTGCCTTCAGACAGTGTTTCTCGTCTGTGTCACGAATTTGCAGACATTTTTGCACCGGGCTTAGGTTGCGCTAAAAACTATGCAGCACATTTGGAACTGAAAGTAAACGCGCAACCGAAATTTTTCAGAGCGCGCAATGTTCCCCACGCATTGCGTGATGAGGTCGCAAGAACATTAAACGATCTAGAATCACAGGGTGTAATTGAACGTGTGCAAGCTTCTCTCTGGGCCTCACCCTTAGTAATTTTGCCAAAACCTTCCGGAAAATTGAGACTTTGCGTGGACTTCAAGGCCACAGTGAATCCACAACTAGTGACTGCTACTTTTCCTTTGCCCCGCCCGGAAGATCTTTTTGCTAAACTGTGCCCGGGAAAATATTTTTCGAAGTTGGATCTAGCCGATGCGTACTTGCAAATACCGGTGGACGACGACTCCCAGCGCGTATTGGTGGTTAACACGCATCTTGGATTGTACAGGTTCAAAAGACTGCCGTTCGGGTGTGCATCCGTCCCTGCATTGTTTCAGCAATATTTACAAACTATTTGTGCGTCGGTCCCTACTGCAACAAACTATCTGGACGATATAGTGATCTCCAGACAGACAGAAGAAGATCATCTTGCGAACCTACGAACGTTATTTCAGGTCTTGCGACAAAATGGTCTTCGCTTGAGGAAGGACAAATGTGTGTTTTTTGCTCGTAACTTACCATACCTAGGCCATGTCATCAATGCCCAAGGCATACATCCGAGTCCAGAGCACCTCCGTGCCATACAAGAATTGCCTTGCCCTCAAAATGTGAAACAGCTGCAGAGTGTGTTGGGTAAAATTACTATCATCGCTTTCTTCACAATGCGTCTTCCATTTCAGCTCCGCTTCATCGCTTACGCCGTAAAGGTGTTCCGTTCGTCTGGACGACGGAATGCGAACGCGCCTTTCACCAGTTGAAATCGGCGTTGCTTTCTAATACTTGCCTCATGCCTTTCGATCCCCGGAAACCCTTTTGTTGATGGTAGATGCATCGGATTTCGGGATCGGTGCTGTGCTTGCGCACAAAGTTGGCTCGCATGATCGCCCTATTGCCTTTGCGTCCAAATTGCTCTCATCTGCGCAACGAAATTATTCCCAGATAGAGAAAGAAGCTTTGGCTCTCGTGTTTGGTGTTACTAAGTTCCATGATTTCTTGTATGGTCGTCACTTTACCATCATCACAGACCACAAACCCTTGACATCGCTTTTTCATCCGAACAAGCCTGTACCTCCGCGTACAGCGCAGAAATTCATTCGCTGGTCTATTTTTCTCTCGCAGTACCGCTACGATATCTTGTATCGGTCCACTGCTAAGCACAGAAACGCCGATGCGTTGTCCCGTTTGCCTGTTGCTGAGGATAAAGCATTCGATTCTTCCGAACTTGCTTGCATGTTCATTGATACGGAAATGGATGAAGTGGTCGAATCGTTTCCGATTGATTTTCGTCGTGTAGCTACAGCCACAGCTGCTGACCCTGTCCTTGCTACTGTTTTGCGTTTTGTTGCTACGCAATGGCCTTTGTCAAAGTCTCGGATCGAGGATCCGTTGGTTCGCCGATTTTTTGCTCACAGGGAGGGACTTTTTGTTCGACGTGGTGTTTTGTTGTTGCGTTCTGATAATGATCAGTCCAGAGTAGTGGTCCCACGTTCGTTACAGTCCTCTGTTTTACGGCTTCTTCACCAAGGACATTGGGGTATAGTGCGAACGAAACAACTTGCTCGTCAGCACTGTACTTGGTTCGGAATCGATGCTGCGATTACGAATATGTGTTCTTCTTGCATGGCGTGTGCCGAACAACAATCCGCACCGCTGCGGAAAGTCTTTGCATGGCCAAAAGCCACTTCCCCTTGGCAACGCTTGCATATTGATTTTGCTGGTCCATTCTGGAATGCTCGATGGTTGGTTCTGGTCGACGCCTTCAGTAATTTTCCTTTTGTTGTCCGGATGTCTTCCACGACGTCCTCCGCCACCATCCAAGCGTTGTCTGCTATCTTTTGCATTGAAGGTCTTCCGCAGACTATTGTTTCCGACTATGGCCCACAATTCATGTCCGCAGAATTTCAGTCATTCTGCCAGGCCAATGGTATTCAACATCTGACATCCGCGCCGTTTTCGCCTCAGTCGAACGGTGCCGCTGAACGATTGGTCCGGACTTTCAAGTCACAGATGTTGAAATTGAAAGAGTCGCATTCTCGGGAGGACGCATTGTTGCTTTTTTTGTCTTCGTATCGCTCTCAGCCCCGAGATGGTCGCTCGCCGGCTGAGTTGCTCCATGGTCGTCCTCATCGCACCTTGATGTCTTTGCTGCATCCGCCGCATCAGGTTCCTGTGCAGCGGCAGACTCCTGCTTTTGCTCCAGGCGACGTTGTATTTTATCGCAACTATCGAGGTTCACGGCGTTGGCTCGCAGGGCGCATTCTTCGCTGCCTCGGCCGCGCGATGTATTTGGTTTTGGGGGCCTCTGGTGAGGTGCGTCGGCATCTCAATCAGCTGCGCCTCTGTCGTCGCACGGGTTCTGCCGCTCCCCGTCTGCTTTCAGCGACGGTGCCGTCCGGTCAGCGCCCTGGGGACCCATCTACTGGCTCGACTCATCCCCAGGTGTTACCAACGATGCCTTCCGTTTGCCCCATGGCGACGCGCCGCCGCCGCCGCCGCCGCCGCCGCCGCCTGTTCTCCAGCCGGCGCCGCCCGCAGTGGACGCTTCGCTGCAGCCGCCAAGCGCCTCCCAGGGTCACGCGCCGCCGATCGCTTCCCGAGACCAGCTGTCCTCCGCCATGGAACTCCCGCCCGCTCCGGACCACATGACGTCACCGCGCGTCGGCTACCCCGACGCAATGGAGGTCGACCCTTCGGCCCCTCCTGTTTCTTTACGGGCGCATACACCGCATGTTGACGTGCACCCTGGACTAGGTTTTCAGGCGTTTCCTAGCTCCCCTCGGACCGAATGGCCGGGTGCGGGTGGCACAGCCTCGCCTGTTGTTAGGCTCCCCACCTCATCGCATACGTCAACATGGGGTCCTCCCCACGGCGGGCGGAAGCCTTATCTCACGACCGTTCGCCGATTTGCGGGGGAGGAATGTGGTGTCACCGCCAGACATCACACTTGCTAGGTGGTAGCTTAAATCGGCCGCGGTCCATTTAGTACATGTCGGACCCGCGTGTCGCCACTGTGTGATCGCAGACCTAGCGCCACCACAAGGCAGGTCTCGAGATACGGACGAGCACTCGCCCCAGTTGTACGACGACATTGCTAGCGACAATACGGACGAAGCCTTCCTCTCATTTGCCGAGAGACAGTTAGAATAGCCTTCTGCTAAGTCCATGGCTACGACCTAGCAAGGCGCCAATTGTAACAGTGCATGTATCTTACCAGTCGCATTTGTATAGTCAAGAGAGATGTATCACAAGGAGACAGTAAAGTTAAGTATAAAGCAGCTACGTACTTTTCTTGCTACCATTCCATAGTTATCCTGTTCCAGACTTGACGCCCGTCGGCGTGTGTGTACGCGTGCCTTTCTTTCGGCTACTACCGTGTGGCGTAACAGTCTTGTTACGTCACTACATCAAGCAGTATATTGCTCCCTCCTACGTATTATCTCGCGAAGAGACCATGAGGATAAAATCAGAGAGATTAGAGCCTACACAGAGGCATACCTACTATCCTTCTTTCCACGAACAATACGAGACTGGAACAGAAGGGAGATCCGATAGAGGTACTCAATGTATCCTCCGCCAAACACCGTCAGGTGGCTTACGGAGTATGGATGTAGATGTAGATGTAGAATCCCCTTACCGCGAGTGCGCAATTTGAACCTGGTGAGGGTGAGAAGGGTTTGAGGAGGGAGCAGGGCGAGCTAATCACTACTAAAATTGCAGGTTTTTACTTTTGTTGTGTTAGGTATCCTAAGTTCTTGTGCATTCAATTACCCACTTTTGTAAGGTGGATGCATGGTCTGTCAATGACGAACGTTTAGTGTCTTGACTCAGAGGGTAAACTGACAGTTTTTCAATAGGAAAGTCATATTCGCATTCTCATGACATGTGTACTGTTGGTTTCAGAGTGGTTCAGATATGGTGACAAATGTGTATGGACATGTTTTCCGTTTAATTTTAAATAGCAAATTTCAGCATCGTACTGTGCATTAAATTTTGTTACGTATTTAAATAACGATTCGCAATAACTATTGAAAATATACCTATAGCTACGTGTGACTTGTAATTTTCTATATTTCCTATGTCCTAAGAACACACACAGAATTAACAAACTGAAGCTCACATTAATGAATAGAAACTGTTGTTGCTAGTCTATGCTTTAATTACCCAGAGCGACCAGTTGATGGGATTGCACAGCTTGTGGAATGGCTGATATAGACCAAATTTGACAACAGTTCCAGCGGGAAACAAAACAAAAGCACACTTCCATCACGTCCGACTATCAGACAGTGGTACATTAGGTTCAAGGAATGTTAGGAAGTGAACGAATTCTGGGCGTCCGAGCACGAATAATATAGACGTGAAACAGATGTAACACAAATTTATCCAGACCTCAGTCAAATCAATTCGTCAAGTACATTGACAGTTCCAGCCACCACCAACACGGTGCATAGTGTGCTACACATGAGACTGAACCCTCAAGCTTGTAATGTGCAACTGCTGTAAGCGCTTACATCAACCTGATTTCAGGGCAAAGCGCAAGGTATCTGGAACTGAGGTTCTGTAACATATCGCCGATTACCCAGACAATTTTAAAAAGGTGATCGTCGCGTCCGAAGGTCGATTTTATGTGTCCCTAAATGTAAACTGGCCCCATGTACGGATATGGAGCTCTGAGAAGTCCTACTTTACCATGGAAATTTTGCGCGACAGTCCAGACGTGAGCGTGTGGTGACATCTGCTTCTTGACCATGTGAATAGTTCGGTTTTCTTCGCAGAGGAATCAGTGACCTCTAGAGATTATCTGCATATGCTTGACCAGTGTGCATTACCACGGGCAGAGGAACGGGGACCTGACATCTTGCTGCAGGAGGATGGTGCGCATCCTCACTGGCCATCGACCGTTAGGAAGATTGTAGACGACACACCTTCATATCGCCGTACCGTCAAAGGGGGACTCGTATCTTTGCCGTCAAGATCTGCGCACATATTTTTGGGGTTTTGTGAAGGATAGTGTCTATCAAATTCTGGTGTGGGACCTATAGCAAGCGTGAGTTCGCATAATAGCATCAGCTGCACACGTTAATTGAGAAATTCTAGGTTCAAATGGCTCTGAGCACTATGGGACTTAACATCTGTGGTCGTCAGTTCCCTATAACTTAGAACTACTTAAACCTAACTAACCTAAGGACGTCACACACATCCATGCCCGAGGCAGGATTCGAACCTGCTACCGTAGCAGTCGCGCGGTTCCGGACTGAGCGCCTAGAACCGCTAGACCACCGCGGCCGGCAGAAATTCTAGGTCAGATATGGGAGAAACTAGAATATCGCTTAGGTATCCTGTGTTGATTGGACATTATGCCGCAAACCACATCATTCTACCTATCCCAGTTTCTGAAATATACGTCGTCAAAATTGTATAGTTAATTTTGGAACTTGCTCTGTTTATCAGATTCCTCGACCTCCCGTGAGTGTGGTGTCACACACTCCTTATTATCACTTGTTATCGTTCAGTCGTACCTACCTAAAAACATCGGTATATGTACTGGGTGTTTATTGTGCAACTACTTACAGAGTTCCAGTGCGGGCTGTGACTATCGTATGGCAGCGAAACTTGGTAGATATGCTCATGCATCACTGCAGAATCGATTTACGTTGGCAAAAATACATTTGTTTTTAAATTGTAGCTATAGGTGGAAATCTAGTGCTGTACGATTTTTTATGAGTCTATGACATCACGCTGACATTTGACAAGTCATAATGTGAGTGAACAGTATGGCTATGGAGAAGAGAAACTGTGCGGTGTTAGTGAAACAGTTTTATTTTATGGTAGCAATTACAGTGTTGCATTGAGAGAATATCATCGACTGAATGGTCTGAGGAGAGATGGTTTAAACAGATGATAAAAAAATTCAGAAACACGGATAAGCTTGGGGTGGCACCAGGAAGAGGAAGGTGTGGTATCCCGGTGAGGGTTCGAGGACGTAACTGTTGCTGCAACTGACTATGCAGCACGTGGCTCGGGTAGTGCAAGTGGTCGTACAGTGTCACGAGAGTTGTCCATCCCGTGTTCAATAGTACGGAAATTTTTGTTGTAAATTTTGCACTGTCATCCATGCAAGGTCCAGACGTGGCAGCAACTGAAACCTCATGGTCCACAGCAACTCTGAATTCGCTGTCTGGCACGGATCGAAGTTTGTGACATGTGGCCGTGTGATATTCTGTAGCGTGACGAAATACATTTCACACTACAGGGTGCAATGAATACACATAAGTGACGAATTTGGGGTACTTTTAAACGATGTGTTGTGCACTCGTCGTATGTGACTCTGTGGTGTGGACTGACAAGCACCTTTATTCCAGTTCCGTTTCTCTTTGCCAGAGAATAGACGTAGAAGGACTTTCTGATGTACTGCGACGTCAACAGGTTATCGACACTTCATTGTACAGCAGGTAATTCGTGCTTCGGAAGAGCGGAACTGTGTGGAAACCACTTTTTATGCAGGGTTGGGAACACTTCACGTCGATTTCAGAACGAAAGATCTGTTTAATGCAACTGTCGATGGACGTGTTATCTCCAAAGGTTTACCAAATGCATGGCCTGTATGACCACTTGATCTTAATCCACGTGACTTTAGGCTCTGGGGATATTTGAAAGAACGCGTTTACCAGAGCTAAGTTCGGTTTCTCAACATATCTGAAGATCACTATACTAGAACATGTTGCTCAGATTGCCCTGGAACTGCTGCGGGTAGCTGTTGATCAGTTGATTACCTCCCTTTACGGATGCTGCATCTCGTCGTCGTTTCCGGTGCCCATATTGAACAAATCATGTAAGCTGTAGGTAAAAATAAAATCAACGGTATATCTTTGTCACTTGTTTGACGTTCTCTATCCACGTCCCATGCCTTGCCCATTTATATGTGGAAACATTTGTGTAAGACTTACAGACTTACTTATATTCGCAGCGCCAGCTTTGCATCTGGTGGCTAAATTTGGAATATTTTTCCCAGCTTACACCGGTTCCGCATTAACGCATTAGAATGTCTACCAAGTCTCGCTGCCGTTCGCTAATTGCAGCCTACAGCGGACCTCTGTGAGCAGCTGCACTCTAATTACGGCCAACTGGTACGTTGCTTAACAATTCGCAGTCAGTGTAGTTGTGGCGTGACGCAATTAGACACCAGCTTTCAATTACAAGTTACCGAGGAGGGCCAGTGGTGTGGTAATTAACACAAGGGCGATTAGGGCTGCGGCAGTGCAGCGCACGTACCCAGCTGAGAGCGTGTCCACGGTCGCCACACACCCTGAGCGGGTCAAAGGGAAGCCAGCAGACATCGGCCGCGTTGCTGCTGGTGCAGCGACAACGGATCAGTAGCTGACACAGCTCTCAGACAGCCTAACACAAGCTACTGCTAGGAGCTACCTACGTGAGAGTTCCAGCCTAAGTTCAGACATTTAGCTAGCATACCAGCGTTTTTCGCTGATGTTCAATTGAACAACTCGAAAGTTGCCTGTTCATTCAGCAATTTCATCTTTGTCCTCCATATTTTGCATTTAGTAGATCGTCACAGCTACATTTCCAATACTTTGCGTGGTTCTGCTGTACTCAGACCGATGGATTTATGCTCTTTACATTGTTACCGAGGTGTTTTCGCATCTTCGAGTGTCATTTTGTCTCTTAGTCCACGCGAACCTTCGCGAGTTACGAGTCACATGTCTACCGTTGTTTGAAACAGTATTCGCCATTCTAATTACGGACGCCGTATTTGGAAATGTTCTGTTCAGTATTCTCACGTGGGAAAAACACTGACTTTGTCTGCTGGCGATCTGTGCTGGTGTCGATGTTCTACAGTGATGAAATAATTGAGTGGGCTAATTTCAGTTATTAGCCGTGCTGCAGCTTAGCTTAAGTGGTTAGGGTATTTCAGGGCTGCTTATCAAATTCCTGAATAATTTACTCAGAAATGCTATCCATTCAGGAGTTCCATTGCATTGTTCCATGTGGTGAAATGGAAACTCGTATGGTCTCTGTTTTGATTAAATGGAAGCTGATTATAATGACAAACATGATCTTTCTATCCGTTATGCTGTAGATATAGGTTTTATGAAGAAGTTGTTGCTTTGTTTGAGATTGTGTGATGAGAAAATATATTGAGATCATTACTTATGAGCCGGCCGCAGTGGTCTAGCGGTTCTAGGCGCGCAGTCCGGAACCACGCGACTGCTACGGTCGCAGGTTCGAATCCTGCCTCGGGCATGGATGTGTGTGACGTCCTTAGGTTAGTTAGGTTTAAGTAGTTCTAAGTTCTAGAGGACTGATGACCTCAGATGTTAA
This sequence comes from Schistocerca piceifrons, assembly GCF_021461385.2. NCBI lineage: Eukaryota > Metazoa > Arthropoda > Insecta > Orthoptera > Acrididae > Schistocerca > Schistocerca piceifrons. The sequence continues at coordinate 309,606,946 of NC_060145.1, read as the reverse complement.
GTCCCATAGTGCTCAGAGCCATTATTTATGAAACTGGATGTCGTATCTGCTGCTTCGAGTACCCACATGGGTTCGCAAATCAATTCCCTTCCTTTCGTAACAAAAAAAAGGTGTTAATTCCTAAGAGACCAAACTGCTGAGGTCACCGGTTCCTAAACTTACAGACTGCTTAAACTAACGTATGTTAAGAGTAACACACACACCCATGCCCGATGGAGGGGGCGCGCAATCCGTGGCATGGCCTCTCAAACCACGCGGGCAACCCGCGCGGCTCGTAACAATATATATGCTTTCTAATGACCTTCTTTCTGAATTATTTCCGTCCAAATCTAGTCATTTTTCTATTAGCTATGCATGATACAGTGACACATTGTATGGCCGCCATTACTGAATTCTAATCGCAGTACATTACTAACAAGTAACTTCTTTTTGAATTGTATTACGTAACAGATGAATAAAAATACATCGATGCGTGGTGTTTCGATGATCACTGCTTACCATATGTGCGGCGCAATGATCTACTGATCTCTGCTCTTACACTGAAATAGTATTTATAACTTATATCTGGAATTTGATGACTCAGTTACTCATTCATGTCGATGTTCATCAAACTGAGGAAACATACTCTTGAGCGCTAGTGGACATTTTAAGCAGAAACGGAACATCTATTCAATATTTAATCTCTTTATTAATGCGTCATTATTCTCTGCTCGTTTGTGTGTGTGTGTGTGTGTGTGTGTGTGTGTGTGTGTGTGTGTGTGTGTGTGTCTGTGTGTGTGTGTGTGTGTGTGTGTGTGTGTATGTGTGGGTGGGTGAGTTTCTCTTAAACAGTACAGGTCCAGTTGCATTTCCAAATTGTTTTCTGTGACATAAAGTTTCTTGCGTGATACATAGCTTGAAAGTTGGAGGCTGAAGTGTCACTACTTACAGGAGTAGTTCACGTCCTTTAACGTCGCACTGACACACTCACACTCTCTCTCTCTCTCTCACTCACACACACACACACACACACACGCAACTTACAAACTAGTGCACCGCTGGTGCCTTACTATAGCATGCAACTGGAAATCAATCATTTCACTTCTACTTCTACAAAGATACTACTCAGATTCCTGGTAAGTAACGAGGAAAGAATACGTTATTGTTGTAGCACTCGTTACGATTCCCTCTGGTTTCATTTCCGGATGGGTCATGGCTGCACGTCTCATAACTTAAGCGATCTGTCTGGTGTCTTCCTACTTTCATGGAATTTCGTCAGTTCACTCTTCATCTGATGACTATTAACTTATACAAACAACTAATAAAGAAACAACACAACACAACCGATTTTTACTTTTGCAGACCATTAATTTTTATTGTTACTCAACACTTCATATCATCAGCTTGTTGGTTATATGATACAGATTGTAAAATACAGATTTGCCGAATCTTTCACACAGAACTGGCATAGGAGTTTCACTGGCGCATATCTTCACTTTTTAACTTCCGGGCGTCGACTCGATAGGGTCTTCGTGCACGACCCCTGTCCATAGACGTGCTTACTATGGAAATAGCAAAAGCATAAATACAGGACCACTACACCTTAGATATCAGCACAAAAGAAAAGAAGAAAAGATACAAAGATACAAAGGCAGTGAAGTAAATCTGTTAAAACTAAGTTTGTATAGTTAGAAAATAACAAAAAATAGCTACTACTTTATGGAAGACAAATGTTAATTAGCATGGAGATTCCCAAAGTTTGCCTAGGATGTTCTGGAAAAGGAAATTGCACTAATTGACAACCGAACACTTTATTTTAGAAATAGTACACATCTTGGAAATAAAAAAATCGGGCCTTAATATTTATGGCACTGAGCTTTGGGAAGAATAACGCTGGAACATTGCGGAACACGAAAATTTTGAATACGAATAAGTTCTGAAACATTACATTTTTACTAAAAGTTAAATGTTTGCATAAAATTGGAATAGAGGTACTCGTTTCTTTGTTCAAATAAAACGTTTTTACATAATTTATTAAACTATTCTCATCAGCAGGCTGTGCATAATAGCACTAATAATAAAATTATTAAGAAGGGTGTAAGACAAGGCTGTAGCCTTTCGCCCCTACTGTTCAATCTGTACATCGAGGAAGCAATGATGGAAATAAAAAGAAAGGTTCAGGGATGGAATTAAAATACAAGGTGAAAGGATATCAATGATACGATTTGCTGATGACATTGCTATCCTGAGTGAAAGTAAAGAAGAATTAAATCATCTGCTGAACGGAATGAACAGTCTAATGAGTACACAGTATGGTTTGAGAGTAAATCGGAGAAAGACGAAGGTAATGAGAAGTAGTAGAAATGAGAACAGCGAGAAACTTAACATCAGTATTGATGGTCACGAAGTCAATGAAGTTAAGGAATTCTGCTACCCAGGCAGTAAAATAACCATTGACGGACGGAGCAAGGAGGACATCAAAAGCAGACTCGCTATGGCAAGAAAGGCATTTCTGGCCAAGAGAAGTCTACTAATATCAAATACCGGCCTTAATTTGAGGAAGAAATTTCTGAGGATATACGTCTGGAGTACAGCATTGTATGGTAGTGAAACATGGACTGTGGGAAAACCGGAACAGAAGAGAATCGAAGCATTTGAGATGTGGTGCTATAGACGAATGTTGAAAATTAGGTGGACTGATAAGGTAAGGAATGAGGAGGTTCTACGCAGAATCGGAGAGGAAAGGAATATGTGGAAATTACTGATAAGGAGAAGGGACAGGATGATAGGACATCTGCTAAGACATGTGGTAATGACTTCCATGGTACTAGAGGGAGCTGTGGAGGGCAAAAACTGTAGAGGAAGACAGAGACTGGAATACGTCAAGCAAATAATTGAGGACGTAGGTTGCAAGTGCTACTCTGACATGAAGAGGTTAGCACAGGAAAGGAATTCGTGGCGGGCCGCATCAAACCAGTCAGTAGACTGATGAAAAAAAAAAAAAAAAAAAAAGAAAAAATTGTGAAATACTGCATGCAAAAGCGTTTGACAATTTCGTGTACAGATAATTACACTGAGCAGCCATAACGTTATGGCCATCTATCTAATAGCCGGTAAATCCATCTTTGGCACGGATAACAGCGGCGACGCGTCGTGGCATGGACCTTGATAGGTCACTAGAGGGAGTTGGCACCACATCTGCACACACAAATCACCCAATATCCGGGGTGGACACCATGAGCTCTAGCGCCATGGTGAACCACATCCGAGATGTGTTCAATCGGGTTCAGATACGGCGAGTTGGAGGGCCATCACATCCATTGGAACTGGCTATAGTGTTCCTCGAACCACTCCTTCACACTTCTGGCCTTGTGACGTGGCACATTATGTTGTTGAAAAGCATAAGAGGACAAGATCGTCATGTAGGGATACATGTAGTCTGCAACCAGTGCACGATGCTCCTTGGCCGTCGTGGTCCATTGCACGAGCCCACAGGACCCACCTGAATGTTCCCCAGAGCATAATGGAGCCGCCGCCCGCTTGTCTCGGTTCCGCAGTACATGCGTCAAGGATCTGTTCCCTAGGAAGACAGATACGCCCCGCAAGATGAAGAATATATCGGGATTCATCAAACTATGCAACGGTCTGATAGTGCGCCAACGTCCAGTGCCGATGGTCACGTGCCCATTTTAGTCGCATTTGGCGATGTCATGGTGTTACAATTGGCACATGCATCTACATTTACATCTACATTATACTCCGCAAGTCACCCAACGGTGTGTGGCGGAGGGCACTTTACGTGCCACTGTCATTACCTCCCTTTCCTGTTCCAGTCGCGTATGGTTCGTGGGAAGAACGACTGTCTGAAAGCCTCCGTGCGCGCTCTAAACTCTCTCATTTTACATTCGTGATCTCCTCGGGAGGTATAAGTAGGGGGAAGCAATATATTCGATACCTCATGCAGAAACGCACCCTCTCGAAACCTGGCGAGCAAGCTACGCCGCGATGCAGAGCGCCTCTCTTGCAGAGTCTGCCACTTGAGTTTGTTGGCTAATGGCTCTGAGCACTATGCGACTTAACTTCTGAGGTCATCAGTCGCCTAGAAACTTAGAACTAATTAAACCTAACTAACCTAAGGACATCACACAGATCCATGCCCGAGGCAGGATTCGAACCTGCGACCGTAGCGGTCACGCGGTTCCAGACTGAAGCACCTTTAACCGCACGGCCACACCGGCCGGCACTTGAGTTTGTTAAACATCTCCGTACCGCTATCACGGTTACCAAATAACCTTGTGACGAAACGCGCCGCTCTTCTTTGGATCTTCTCTATCTCCTCCGTCAACCCGATCTGGTACGGATCCCACACTGATGAGCAATACTCAAGTATAGGTCGAACGAGTGTTTTGTAAGCCACCTCCTTTGTTGATGGACTACATTTTCTAAGGACTCTCCCAAAGCATCTCAACCTGGCACCCGCCTTACCAACAATTAATTTTATATGATCATTCCACTTCAAATCGTTCCGCACGCATACTCCCAGATATTTTACAGAAGTAACTGCTACCAGTGTTTGTTCCGCTATCATATAATCATACAATAAAGGATCCTTCTTTCTATGTATTCGCAATACATTACATTTGTCTATGTTAAGGGTCAGTTGCCACTCCCTGCACGAAGTGCCTATCTGCTGCTGATCTTCCTGCATTTCGCTACAATTTTCTAATGCTGCAACTTCTCTGTATACTACAGCATGATCCGCGAAACGCCGCATGGAACTTCCGACACTATCTACTAGGTCATTTATATATACAGGGTGGTCCCGAATTCATGGTACAAACTTTAATGGTAGGTACAGGACATTGTAACAAGGATTTATTGTATAGGAATGTATAGTCGCAGGTGACGCGGTGAGGCGTAAACAGGGGAAAGAGAAATGGAGTGATCGGTTGGTGTCACTGCCGGTAGAGGGCAGTAGATGAACATGATGTATCGCAGTAGGGACAAGCGCCATTCACAATTGTGCTGCCGTAGACGATGGGTGACTTTACGTATGCAGAAAAAGCAGACATGCATTACATGTACGGCCGTGCAAATGGTAACGCCAGAGCTGCGTTACGAATGTATCGCGCGGAGTATCCTAATCGACGAATGCCGGATCATAGAATTTTTCAACGGTTACATCGTCAACTTTGTGAAACAGGTACGTTCGACGTCAACAGACATGACGCTGGTCGATTAAGAGCTGTACGCACTCCAAGACTGGAAGAACGCATCTTGAACATAGTGGCTGATAGACCCGAGTCAAGCACAAGAACTGTTGCGCGTGACGTACATGTGAGTCATCAGACTGTATGCAGAGTGTTAAATGAAAATCGCTTACACCCCTTCCATTTTCAAAAAGTACAAGCATTGAATCCGGCAGATTATCCTCTTCGCGTGAACTTCTGCCAGTGGTTGTCGCAGCAATGTGCGTTGCAGCCGGATTTCGAAGGTCATGTGCTATTTACAGATGAAGCGACATTTTCACGCGAGGGTGTCTTTAATGCGCACAATTCCCATGTGTGGGCAACAGATAATCCACATGCAACGCGTCCACATGCGTATCAACAACGTTTCGGTATTAATGTGTGGGCTGGTATTGTGAACGACTTTTTGATTGGGCCATACTTACTACCCACGCGACTCTGTGGCGAAAGCTATCTTATTTTTCTGCAAGAAGTGTTACCAGAACTGCTGCAAGATGTTCCGCTCGCCATTCGTAACCGCATGTGGTTTCAGCACGATGGAGCGCCAGCACACTTCAGCACTGCTGTACGGAATTACCTGAACGCCACGTTTGGTGCTAGATGGATTGGGCGTGGTGGACCAGTCCCTTGGCCACCCCGATCTCCTGATTTCTCTTGCCTCGATTACTTTTTATGGGGACATCTTATGAGTCTTGTTTATGAGACTCCAGTTGACTCAGATGAGGATCTCGTTGCTCGCATATCTGTAGCTGCTGCAGGTGTGCGTGAAATACCAGGCACCTTTGAACGTGTACGCCAATCGCTGCACCGACGCTGTCAAGCATGTATCGCTCATGGTGGACGCAATTTTGAACACTTACTGTAAACATGACACTTGTCAACAACGATTTCAATAAAATCTTTCGTTTTCCTTTCGGCCGTTATTTCCCCTGTTTACGCCTCACCGCGTCACCTGGGACTATACATTCCTATACAATATATCCTTGTTACAATGTCCTGCACCAACCATTAAAGTTTGTACCATGAATTCGGGACCACCCTGTATTTTGAAAAGCAATGGTCCCATAACACTCCCCTGTGGCACGCCAGAGGTTACTTTAACGTCTGTAGACGTCTCTCCATTGAGAACAACATGCTGTGTTCTGTTTGCTAAAAACTCTTCAATCCAGCCACACAGCTGGTCTGATATTCCGTAGGCTCTTACTTTGTCGTCGGCTGCGGCGACCCGTCGTTACAAATGTTCGGTGCACTGAGTGTTCAGACACACTTGTACTTTGTCCGGTTTTAAAGTCTGATGTTAGTTCCGCCACGCTTCGCCGCTTGTCCGATTTTACCAGCCTTCCCAGCCTACGACGTTCCACATCTGTAATGAGAGTTGGCCGCGAACCACACAACGTCTGGACGTGGTTTGATCTCGGTTTCGCCAGTTGTTGAAGACACTCACCACAGCACTCCTCGAACACTCGAAAAGTCATGAAGTTTCAGAAATGCTCGTGCCGATCCCCTGGGCCATCTCAATCTACCCGCCGTCAAACTGAGATAGATAATGCCCCTTGCCCACTCTGTACACACGGACAGAACGCTCACTGATACTACAAGCACCGTGCGTGCGTCTGACTTGCTGTCATCCCTCGCCGGGTGACGCTGCTATCGCCTGGGCGGGTTTATATCGGTAGTATGTCGGTTGTCATAATGTTCTGGCTGATCAGTGTATGCACTACCTAATGAAAAGAAGTCGTTGAAACAAAAACAAAATTTTACATTAGCATAATTGTGGAATACGAGCTAGTAGGGTTATCCAGCTTTTCTCCGTTGCTGTTACTGAACGAGTTTTCCACGTGCAAACAGTCGCAAAATGTAGCCTTGTGCCTGTACCTTAACCCATTGCTCCCCCCCCCTCCCCCCACATGCTGCACAACCGTCGATGAAACTTCATTTCGCCACCGTGTTCCGAATACCTCAGGCCGCACCTCAAGACAGAACGTCAATGCAATAACGTGCTTTAGTGACCTCAGCTAATATTTTACAACTTCAGCTTAGAAACTACGAACCCATTCTGTGCACAAACCTATGAGTTTCTACATTAATACAGTAGACAAAGACCGCCCTCAAAATATAGCTTGGATCTAGGAAGAATTGATTGTGAACCACCAGAAGCACCTTCTTTGGAGAATATGATAAATTTAATGACGCGTTCTGGATAGATAGGTCCCCCATTGACAAGAGATTTAACAGCGAGCATTGAAATTACACATTTTTACCTAAAAATTAGGAAAATGTGTACTTGCTCACTCAAGTAAGTTACGCTCAGCTGTGACGGTAAACGCATTCCACTTAGTGAACGTATTGTTACTAGCAGCTAATAAAATTTCTCGTGAAAGGTATTAGTTATTGTAAAGACTGTGAGTGCCGTAAAGAATCATAGAACTTATTGTTAGTAGCAGCTAATAAAATTTCTCGTGAAAGGTATTAGTTAATTGTAAAGACTGTGAGTGCCGTATAGAATCATATTACATCAATACTATTCTTTCATTCAATACATGATGGCGCGTTACGGGTTGTGTCGTCATACAGAAAACAAGTTACATAACGGTGCCACTTCTTTATGTAACACTAGTCTCCCTCGCTGTTGTAACCTCATTTTCTCTCACCTCTCCTCTTCATCACTCTCTCCGAACAGAATAAAACAATAACACTGCACACTAAATAACGTCACTTTAACTCCTTCACCCCACAGTCCCACTTCCCTTCTATACCTGACACCACATCAATACAATACTGGACATCGTTTACAAGCCGTACTTCTACTGTTAATTTTAGAGAGTCCAAATTACAGGTTCTTTCGAACAACTTGTGTTCCGTATGCAGGGCTGCCTGAAGATTTTTATGTATTTATTTATTTATGTATTTATGTATTTATGTATTTATTTATTTAAGTATTTTTATGTATTGAATTCGAAATTGACGCAAGTGTAGCGTGACTGGTTGCAGAATTAAAACATAAATAGACACTAGAAAATAACTGTTCATTGGCGACGTACAAGAAGGGTGGAACCAAACGCACTACATAGCATGAAGGTGCCCAATAAATGAATGCCGGCTTAATAATAAATTATAACAAAAAATGTTGCTGTTAGATTTAAGAAAACACAGCGTTAGTAGTAAAAATGATATCCAAACCTTACAAGATGAAAATCTATTGCGCTGCTCTTCTCAATATGCAGTTTATTACAAATTTATTGTATGACTTTTAAACGTGGTGGATTGAATACCATTTCTTCCGCACGTTTGTCATATATCGATTATTACTTGTAACAATCTACATTTCTCATGTAATCGAAATGCTTCATATTAAGTTGCTGCGAATACATTTAATTTTAAATGGTTGAAATGCCTCTGAGCACTATGGGACTTAACTTCTGATGTCATCAGTCCCATAGAACTTAGAACTACTTAAACCTAACTAACCTAAGGACATCACACACATCCATGCCCCAGGCAGGATTCGAACCTGCGGCCGTAGCGGTCGTGCGGTTCCACACCGTAACGCCCAGAACCGCTCGGCCACCCTGCCCGGCACACAGCTTCAAGCAGAACAGGTAGAGTGTTCGCTAAGAGAGGACAATAAGTTTAAATATCTTCAACATTTCGCGGCCCTGTCAGCCACTGTATAAATATTAATTTTAATTTTGATAATGAACAGCCTCAGCTGCACCGTTTACCTAGAAATTTACCAGGGTTTCAGTCGGGATAACCCAACCTTCTTCACAGTAACAGTATCTATCGTTTGTCCATAGTGGACATCGTCAAGCTAAAACTACAAATCCATAAATTATCGTCAGTATGTAAAACTTATCTGGCACTGCCTCGGCCCTTCTTCGCGACCGCGATGCGGCAGCCACGAGTGCTGGACGATGTCCACTATGGACAAACGATAGTGCGGCTGGTTCCGGCGTGTGTTTGTCCTTAGGATAATTTAGGTTAAGTAGTGTGTAAGCTTAGGGACTGATAACCTTAGCAGTTAAGTCCCATAAGATTTCACACACATTTGAACATTTTGAACAACCGATAGATACATTTATTCTGAAGAAGGGGGGGTTATCCCGACTGAAACCTAGGTGAATTTCTAGGTAAACGGTGCAATAGGGGCTCTTCATTATTAAAATTAAAATTAAGACAGTAAGCAGTAAGTTTCTCCGTTGAGACTGTGGTGGTGGGGGGGGGGGGGGGGGGAGGAGGATGATCCTAACAGTGACATCTGAATATCTCTCTTGATGACGTAACAGCAACACAAGCAATGAATTTAAAGCCGCATACCAAGGCAAGCAAGCAAGAGAGCCACATGTCAACATCATCTTCGTTTAATTGGCAACAAGCACAAGCCGTGAACCTAAGAATTACAACTTACTCCACATTCTAACCAAATTTAACCAACAGAACGGTTTCAAAATTTCATGGAAGAAAAGGTTTCATGTAAAGTTGGTGCTTTCTGTTTCTGTGTGTTTTCCGTAGAAAACGAGCTCTGACACAGAAATAAAACGTTTCCAAACCAATGTCCAAATAACATATTTTTCATTTCTATGTGTGAGAAATGTTTCACGAAATTTTTGCCATTCCTTTTTGTTACACCCTCTACACTTACATAGAGTACATATATGTATATATGCAGAACACACATGGCATAATTTAATCAGATGGTTTTTGGAAAAGGTTCGCTAGTTTCAAAATTACCCACGGCATTTTACTTCAGCAGCGAACCTTACAAGGCAAAACCTTCTGGAGTGACGCAAAATATTCCTTGTAATTTTCTGCTTGCAAAACTTGCGATTTCCAAAAATAATCAAACAAGGAAATTAAATATATTATACAGCGTAAAACCTTTCTTCCGGGCTATTGTAACCAAACGAATTGGAGAACTCAGTATAATGTTAGAGAAAACTCTCACTTCACCATAGCGAACTGGAAGAATGTTTCGACTGTTATTTACGAATATCAGCGTTCCACAGGTGTTCGTTAGGCTGGGTAATGCATTGCTGGAATCCATCCGTTAAGGTGTTCGTAATTCATGTATGGTTGAGGAAAAAGTTATTCTCCACAGTTCCCTGACGATTTGTTTTATGTTTATAGGTGGGTGATATAATGAGGAAAGCTCAGACTAAGAATAATATTGCACTAAAAATAAGATTTGTAGAACACATTGCCCTTTTCACTGAAAGGAAGGAAAACTACTAGGAAAGAAAGAATAATTGTGAGGCGTTAAATAGGGTGCGAAGCACAAGATAAAGTAAAGTGAAAAATTTGTAATGAGAAGGAAGTTATCGATTGGAAGCGACGAAAGACATCCTTATTAAAGTACTGAAGTTTCTAATACTCTGGACACTATTCAGTACGAAATACAAGATATGTAGGGGTTAATTTCAGAAAGGAAACGGTGGAAAACGCGTTGCACTATTCCACAATAACTTCATTTCATTTCGTGTGCCAACGCCGCATGTGGCTGGTATTCCATTAAGCTTGTTTTGACAATATTGGCCGTAAATTGTGTGCGGTTAGAGTAACAACGACGCTACGGTTTTTGTCGCGTTAATGCAATATACAGGATTTTGACGCATTTCGGTTTCTGTTTTAAATGTGAAATCTGTTTGCATAAATAAACGCTGCGCTGGTAATTCCGATACGTAAAAGTTTAATGTAACAACTCTACAGATCGAGATGCAATGAGCGCACACAAAAATACGTAATGTGCAGTTATTCACATCTGTATTCCAGTTGCCAACTGACGCTATGTGGCGGTGGGTGCTTGTGTCACACTATCAACCTCCACCGCTCCCACCCCCCCTCCACCCCTCTCCTGAGCCACACATGAATGATAAACAGAAAGGACTCTGATTGACCAGTTCGAGTCGTGGGATAAATGCGAAAGACAGCCTTTTAGAGATGGTTTGGACAAGGAATTCTGGTGTTACCATTATTATTTACAATGGTGATGGAAGAGATTGTGAATGAGACAGAAGAAGCTCATAGTGGAGAAGATATTGCTATGTACATTTAGCGTGAGAAACCAACGGTAAGGACGTACAGAACAAACAGACATTTTAAATGAAAAACAATCGAGAAATGCGGTATAAAATTCAGTGTGGAAGAAACGAAGATTATGGTGGCAACCAGAGGAGAAAGACAACGTAAAGAATAAGTTAACAGTAAAACACATGATATTGATATTTCGAATAAGTCAAATATCTAGAAAATGTGACGATGAAAAATGCAAGCGTAGGAGCAAAAGTTAGCAAAAGGGTACAACAGAGCAATGTATTATGTTAGTATGGGAGGTGCTTAATCTGGGGAAGAAAGGTGCCTATGAAGTGTAAGGGAGTACTGTACAACACTACATCCATACTGACATGTGCATCGGAGACCTTGACAATGACAAGAAGAGAACAATCCAATCTAGTGAAATAAAATTCCTAAGAAGTATGTTAGGGAACACAATGAGCAATGAAGATGTTAGGAACGAAACTGGAGATTAAAAGTTGAGAAGAACTGGTTAAAATTTTAGTAAAGGCGGTAGAGACCGAACAGTCATGCTCCAAAACTCATTACCACCACCATCGAAAATATCTGGACAATCCTACACCAGTTCTCAGTTCTGAGTGCACAGTGGTCACGTAAACATGCACAGAGTAATAGGATCTCCCACGAAGTGATGTCATTGGTTTTCTTCATGGCGGAGGGTTCACCTGATTTCAAGCAACCCATATAACACAACTGACACGTGGTTTCTTCTTGCTGACAACGCACGGTCGCACACTGAAGCTGCATCGAAGACAATCGTGCATCGTTTTCTCTGTGAAGTGTTTGCTGGGCATACAGCCAGGACTAGGCTCCCTCCAATTTTCATCTCTTCGGTTACATGGACTGATGTCTATGAGGACAGAATTGTGGCACACAAAGCGAGATGCAAGACAGTGACGTGAATCGACGTTCGCACGGGCAGTCTTTTTTAATGTCATTGGAAAGTCGGTTCCATGTTACGACAAATGTCCTAGACCGAGCGGCGACTGTCTGTGTAGAGAGGTAACTGGAAGGAGCAGGTAAATGTTGCAAAGGAGAGTAGCCCACCTAGTTTTCTCATCACTTTTATCAACTCATCCAGTTCGTTCCAGAAGCTCTAAGGAGAAGTCTGTGGGTCAGGCCAGTGACCGAACAATCGGCGTTACTGCAGATGGGGTGCTGCCTTTTGGTCGTGGCACTAGGAGTGGGAGGGATGCCAGGTCTCTCCCCCCAAGTCACCTTTTGTCCCCTGGGACGATCGCCAGTACTCATTATGACAGCATATAGAGCGGACCTGCTACAGTCTTGGAGGGATTGGAGCGAGGAAAAATTCCCAGAATTGAAGCCGGCATCTTCTGGACCTAAATCTAGCACTCTACTGACTAGATCACCATGATCACAGAAGCAATAAATGGAATCAAAGAAAATTTAGAAATTGAAATAAATGCAAAATGGTCAGCTACTGATGCCAAGGTTTGCAAACGTCGTAGCCTTTCTGGTGACATGTTGCTTATTAATGGAAACAGAAGAGTTCTCCTACCAAGGAAGCAAGAATAAGTGGCTGTAGACTGTGGAGGGTATATAACAACAGAAGTGGTAGGTTAGCGTGACATCTGCAACGCCTGGAGGTAATGTTCGCCACATGCGTGGCGTTCTATCGGTCTTAAGTGCCTGCTGGGTTGAACCAAATGGCGAGCTGCCCAGAGAACTCAGGATTTCTTGGCTGGGTACGTGTTTGGTGAGCTCGGGCTCCCTGAACTGGGGCTTTGGTGAGTGCCACCGGTCCTCCTCAAACCTTGAGCTGTTGGCATGCTGGAGCGACAGCCGTGCGGCGTGGCGATGGAGTCTTACGTGTAACAGATAACGGGGATATTCACTCAACTGTCCCGATCGGGAGGGTAGTAGAAAGATCTATAAGAAATTATTTAGTTATAAGGTGTATTGCTCGCCTATCACATTGATGGCTGTTAAGGCAGAACAGTAGTTAGCCGGTAGCCTCTAGGAAGGTGCCACATCTCAGTTGTACAAGGCTTATTCACGAAGGAGGAGCTCTGTATAGACAATTACTTCTGTAGATGCTACTGGCATATCCCTGAAACCTACATTAAGTTCTAACGCTATCATCGGTTCGGGTGGTCCTTTGGACAGTATTACCACCCAAACCCCAAAGACACTCCGTGTGCCCAGCCCACGTGAGACCTTTATGAATATGAGAGGACCATTTATACTAACAGACCATATCCTGCGATAGATGTTGTCGTTGTAATTAAACACGCGGAAGGTTCATTCCAAAAATTGTCTCTTTTAAACATCAATAAAGCTTTTTAGGAACTTCTGCATTTACACTGATACTCCGCAAGCCACTGATGGTGTATGGCGGAGAGTACAAAGTACCACTGCTACTGATTCCCTTTCTTATGCCGTTCCCAAGTGAAACGAAAGAAAAACAATTACCTAAATCCCTCGGGAAGAACCCTAATTTCTCTTATCTTCTCTCCGCTGTCCTCATGCGAAATGTGTGGTGTCGGCGGTAGAATCGTTCTGCACTCAGGTTCAAATGCCTATTCTCTAAATTTTCTCAGTAGTGTTCCGCGAAAAGAACGCCGTGTTCCCTCCAAGTGTTTCCATTTGAGTTCATGCAAATCTCTGCAATACTTGCGTGCTGCTTGAACGTATCAAATACAGCAGTACGTCTCCAAACTGCTTCGTTGTCTTTCTTTAATACGGTCGGGTAGGGATCTCAACCGCTCGAACAGTGCTCTATAATGGGTCTCACTAGTGTCCTATATGTGGTCTCCTTTACAGACGGCCAATATTTTCCTAAAAGTCTTCCAATAAACCGAAGTCGACCATTCACCTCCTCTACTGCCAACCTTGTGTTATCGTTCCATCTCACGTCGCGCCGGGCGGTGTGGCCGTGCGGTCTAGGCACTTCAGTCTGGAACCGCGTCACCGCTACGGTCGCCGGTTCCAATCCTGCCTCGGGCATGGATGTGTGGGTTGTCCTTAGGTTGGTTAGGTTTAAGTAGTTCTAAGTTCTCGGGAACTGATGACCTCAGATGTTAAGTCCCATAGTGCTCAGAGCCATTTGAACCATTTTTTTCTCATGTCGCTTTCCAGCGCTACGCTCAGAAATTTAATCAACGTGACTTGTCAAGCAGCGCATTACTGACTGTATTCGAACATTACAGGATTGTTTTTCCTGATCATCTGCATTCACCTGCATTTCTCTACATATAGATCAAGCTGCCATTCATCACAAAGGGGGTCCTACCACACTTCCCTGGGGTGTTCCTGACGATAACGTTGTCTCCACTAAACACCAGCAGTCGAGAACAACGTACTGGCTTCTATTACTTAAGAAGTTTTCGAGCCACTCAGTTATCTGGGAAAGTATTTCGTATGCTCGAACCTTAGTTAACAGTCTCCAGCGGGCACCTTGTCAAATGCTTTCCGGAAATCTAGCAACCTGTAATTTGCCTATTGGCCTTGATCCACGGATATCGTGCAATAGGAGGCAAAGCTGAGTTTCACACGAGCGATGCTTTCTAAATCTGTGATGATTTGTGGACAGATGGTTCTCTGTCTCAAGGAAATTTGTTATACTGGAACATGAAATACGTTCAAGAAATTTGTAGCATATCGGTCTTAAGGAAACTGGTCTGTAATTTTCCAGGTCGATCTTTTATCCGTCTTATACACAGAAGGCACCTGCGTCTCTTCTCGGTCGCTTGGTACTTAGCGTTGGGTGAGAGATTCGCGACAAATTCAAGCTGATTGAAGGATCGATGCCGTACTGTCTGTGAAACCGAACAGGGATTCCATCCGCATCTAGGACTTCTTTGTTTTCAATTGTTTCGGTTCTTTCTCTGAGGCAGGGATGCCTACTACTGCGTCCTCTACATGGGAGTCTCTACTACGATTAAACGACGGTATGTTTGTGAGATCCTCGCGCGTGAATGATATCTAAAACGCTATATTTAAAACACCAGTTCTTCTTTTTTGTCTTCTATTGGCACAACAAACTGGCCAACGAATGACGGAGTAGAATCCTTCAAACACTTAGGGACTTTACGTAGGACCACAGTTTTGGAGGATTCTGTTTTAGGGTGGTGGAAGTGGTATGCTTCACGCATCGAACATTTTGTAAGCTCACAAAATTCTGATAAACTTTACCTGTCTTCATTTCCGCGTTCTTTTTTAACCTGAACCCTGAGTGTATTTCATTTTCAGCCTGTTTATTCGGCACGTATTTCTCCACAATGCGAATTACAATCCGTTTATATTTTGCCCATAATTCCTATAGGTCCACCACATTAGAACCAAATGTTATCCACTCGCCATGTAGGATTCCAGCAACTGCTTTTCTACTCTTTCCAGCATAACTACTCTCGTAAACTGCTTGATCGATTTATTAACTGTAGTAACCGTTGTCGCTCTGATGATACCATCATCACTAATATCCGTCTCTATAGTGACACTTGCAGGGAAGCTCGATCCAGTACGTGATAGTTTAAGAGTACGCTCCTGGTAGAGACAATGATGTCTACCCAAATAAAGAAGCTTTTAAGCGCTAAATTACTTGGACGGTATGACCACACTCTGCTGTAAGGGAGTTGTATCATGCCGTGCTATCTTGTATGCCAAAGAATTGCAACAGCAATGGGAAAGTGCAGGCTCCGTCGTAGTCACGAATACACGAATGAATGGGGAGATGATGAAGACACTATCTTTTATTAAAATTGTTATCTGTAATTCTGTCTAAATTTCAGTGAGAAAAATCCTTCATCTGCGGTGACTAGTTTCGGGCATGACATCCATTACGAATCCATCACTTTCATCGCAAATATTGACACCCAATATAACCAGTACATTTGCAATAACTTGTATAGACTGATCTACAAGCCAGCCAGAGTAGCCGTGCGGTTCTGGGCGCTACAGTCTGGAGCCGGGCGACTGCTACAGTCGCAGGTTCGAATCCTGCCTCGGGCACGGGTGTGTGTGATGTCTTTAGGTTAGTTAGGTTTAATAGGTTCTAAGTTCTAGGCGACTGATGACCTCCGAAGTTAAGTCGCATAGTGCTCAGAACAATTTGAACCATTTGAACTGCTCTACAGTGTATTACCAGCGCTTCGGCCGAGAGCGGCTTCCGCGTCGAGCGGAGTCGGCAGGAACACTGAAGAGAGGAACAGGGCAAGTTCCACAGACCGATTTCTCAGAAACCGCTCACTGAATGACGGGTCAAAATAAGCGATCATGTGTATCTGCCTATCCGTAGATAGTCTATCGTTTTCTGTGAAAACGACCGTCAAAGTTTTCGAGATAGTTTAATTGCCTTTTCTGGCTCTTAATGAGGTTAACCGAAACGCAGTCAGCTGGCGGCAGCGACGGTAAACGGTTGTCTGCGGCGTGCTGCAACTGACCTCGGTCGCGGCTTGGTGAGTTTGTGCGCTTTGTAGCTTACAGCTTTCAGTGTTTGGAACCGTTTGAACGGTAGAAAAACATGGGTAGATAAACGAAAATGCATTAAATAAAGTAAAACAAGTAATCGGAATTCGAATACGAGGTTCAAAATTATGAAGCCAGAACGCCACTCTCTGTGCTACCACTCCGGCTTAACTCATCGCGTACTAAAAGACGTACAAATCACGGCGGAAACGTTGACGGTCGTCTTATGAGGAACGCCTGAGTACCTACGGGTTAGCGAAAACACGTGTTCGCTTGTTTTGACTCCTCTTCCACTGAGCAAATACCGCGGAAAAGCGAGTGCTGACACTGGCCATGTTGTTCTCGTGGAGGAACGGAGCTCACGACCAGCAGTCTGCGATATTGCGTTCCGCACCACTCCACCCGACGCGTCGTGCGAGCGCGTATTTAACGAAAATAGACGTCCATTCCACACCTATCACCTTCCGGCTGCACACCTGAGAACAGTACAAACAGAAGGAAACCAGTTTATGACATTCAACAGCGTATGTTCGCAGCGGACGGAAACTCCACGTTAATTTTAAAATTGGAAGTTTGCATTACTTTTGCCCCTATGGGTGAGGTGAAACTGGAAGCGAACTCCACCTCCCCCGGCAGTACTCCGGCAGGATGCGGCCTCCCGGCGCCGCCACACTTTAATAACGAGCACGTCTGCGGCGCCGGCGGCAAAGTTTCGGCGGCGCATCTCGCCATTCCCACCGGATCGCGACCTGTTACACCACTGTGCGTCTAAAGCAAAAACCAATACCTGGTTTCTTTTCTTCGGCATATTTGCAAAAAATTACTTTTGCAAGTCCTACCACGAGGCATATTGTCATTTGAGTGTTCTGATAATCGGGTACAGGTATTGTATTGTATTGTATTGTATTGTATGTTAACCGGGGACCAAGAAACGTCCACAACCCTATGGCGACTACCGCAGTCCACATCAACCCTCCGCCGCCCCACACCGAACCCAGGGTTGTGCGGTTCAGCCCCCGGTGGACCCCCGCTGGTAACCCCTATCTTTGCGTGGTAGAGTAATGGTGGTGTACCCGTACGTGGAGAACTTGTTTGCGCAGCAATCGCCGACATAGTGTAACTGAGGCGGAATAAGGGGAACGAGCCCGCATTCGCCGAGGCAGATGGAAAACCGCCTAAAAACCATCCACAGACCGGCCGGTTCACCGGACCTCGACACAAATCCGCCGGGCGGATTCGTGCCGGGGACCAGGCGCTCCTTCCCGCCCGGAAAGCCGTGCGTTAGACCGCACGGCCAACCGGACGGGCCAGGTACAGGTAGTCTTCGGTGGCTCGTTGCAGAGCAATTTTTTTCCGGTTGATTTCTCTCGCCCTTTTATGTATGTATTTGGATTATACGAAAAATATCTACAAACCAGTGAAAATGTCGAGGGTTTGCGTTTTGCGTCTTTGCGAAAACATGTTCCACTCTTTAGCGGTACGTGCTATGGAGAACAGTAACTCACCGGGCGAGGTGGCGCTGTGGTTATCACACTGGACTCGCATTCGGCAAGACGACTGTTCAAAACCGCGTCCAACCATCCTGATTCATGTTTTCCGTAATTTCCCTGAATCTGTTCGCGCAAATGTCGGCATGGTTCCTTTGAAGTGGAAAGGCCGAATTCCTTCCCCATCCTTCCCTAATTTGATGGGACCGATGAGCTCGCTGTTAAGTCCCCTCTCCCAAACCAACAAACCAAGCCACAAAACAAATGTTGGTTTCATGAACAACTCCGTTGGATCTTCGAAGCGTCGGAAAAGATAGCTTAACTCACGAGTCGCCGTAAAGGTTTTCACACGGTTGTGGTTACGGGACGTGTACACTGAGTATCGCTTTACGCGACGGGCAACGTAGCACCATTCGGATAGCTGGTAGATGTGAGCTCGTGTGATTGAAATTTTGTTCCAAAATGCCGCTTCTCCGGAGAACGTTATATGGTTTGTCAATCCATGAAATACTACGCTACAGCGCTGACGACTACTAAACTTTGTTCAAACATCAAAAATGTGTACATTTATCATATCAATGGGTTCATAGCACAGAGGCTGAGACACCTGACGTATAGTGTTTGGCGGTGTTTATGTGTGTTTTACAATCACAGGAGGCTGTTCGTCTCTCTGTGGCGCTTCTCATCAATTATTTATCGGGCTGCCGACTCCCGTCCTGCTTCCCAACCGGTCTTTCAGACCAGGGTCTGTGTGCATCCGTCTCAGAACACTCCCTTCCCCCTCATAAACAACCTCGCACACACACATACACACACACACAGAGAGAGAGAGAGAGAGATAGAGAGAAAGAGAGAGAGAGAGAGAGAAGGGTATCATCTCCTCATGGTCCCTATTTGGACACTCATTGCTCCTTTGCCGGCCAGGGTGGCCGAGCAGTTCTAGGCGCTACAGCCTGGAGCCGCGCAACCGCTACAGTCGCAGGTTCAAATCCTGCCTCGGGCATGGATGTTTGTCATGTCGTTACGTTAGTTAGGTTCAACGAGCACTAAGTTCTAGGGGACTGAAGACCTGAGACGTTAAGTCCCATAGTGCTCAGAGCCATTTGAACCATTCATCGCTCCTTTATTTATCCACTGATTTTTCTTTAACTAAAATGTAATTCTCCTCCAACAGGGGATAGCATTACAACCTCCCTCCCTCCATTCTACACCGTTTCAA
The DNA here is from genome assembly GCF_021461385.2 of Schistocerca piceifrons. Taxonomy (NCBI): domain Eukaryota; kingdom Metazoa; phylum Arthropoda; class Insecta; order Orthoptera; family Acrididae; genus Schistocerca; species Schistocerca piceifrons. The sequence continues at coordinate 309,587,513 of NC_060145.1, read as the reverse complement.
CCTTATGTTCTGAAGACCTCCAGAGCATTTAGACAGATTTACATTAGAGGTTTATCCTAAGTTCCTTGTACTGTGGGTATGATAATTATTTTTTAGTTATCAGCAACTCCATAATGATTATTTGAAGCACAAGAACTTTCGTGAACTTTCAATAAGAAGATTTGTGTTCAAAGTACAATATCTTAAGAAGTTAGAAAAAGGACATGAAAAACACAGGCAGTGAATTAGCACGCAACAAAATTTCTAGTAGCAGATAATGAAAGAGATGAACACACATGTATACCTTCGTTGAAGGAATCAGCGGACGCTCCAAAATCGTTAGTGACTGCTTAGCACAAGCGAGAGGCGCTTTGGAAACAGTGAACACAAGAATAGGAGACTGTCTAAATTCTGTAAGCCAATGCCAATGTTAATATGTCTTTGTGAGTATCACGATCGAACGCTAAGAGAAACACACAACGGAAGAAAAAAGTGCGCACAAGTGACGTTCTTTAGGAGAGAGGATAAAAAGAGGAGCGATTAGTATCCTAATAGAGACTGTGATAAGATAATAAACTGTTTTGTGCGTGCGCACGCGCGTTTATGTGTGTGTTTTAAGGGCTCATCTGCACGCGAAAGGGCCAATATATATTTTTCGCCCTGTCAAAGACGTGATACGAAGCGCTGTCGATAAACAATATGTAGCTATGGTGAAAAAACAGCAAATATTCTAATACTGGACTTCAGCACTGACTCCTTTCGAGCTACTTAGAGTGTTGAGATAATCTGTTTCTGTACGGACACATTTTGTCATTGCTCCATAACTCCAGACATTTTATTAAATGGTTCAAATGGCTCTGAGCACTATGGGACTTAACAGCTGAGGTCATCAGTCCCCTAGAACGTAGAACTACTTAAACCTAACTAACCTAAAGACATCACACACATCCACGCCCGAGGCAGGATTCGAACCTGCGACCGTAGCAGCAGCGCGGTTCCGGACTGAAGCGCCTAGAACCTCTCGACCACACCGGCCGGCGACATTTTATTAGATACTGAACATAGGCAGATTTAAAGGGGCGCCTCGACGTACACATTTGATTTAATATACTGCCAAACAACAATTATTATTTAATGTGAGTGTCTATTCATAATTTATGTGCAGAGGTGATTTCTTGAACATATATTTTATTAATTTCTATGTTTATTTTTCATTTTAGTAGTTTTAACAATGCTGTAAGCGGCTGCGACATGGCAGAGGTTTGTCTGCAATCTGAAGGAAAATTATAAAGTCGCAGCATGAAAGAACCATAAGTCAATCTTCATTGCAATTTTACTGCAAGAAGTCAGATATTTTGTTTAGGGAACTTGCAAGGCACACAGTAACGCAAAATTACTTAGCAAACGCACGTCCTCAATAACCGATGTCATTGTTCGTACGCCAGAAGATGTGTGAGGAAATAATATTGTTTAATATTAATACTTACAAATATTATTTATTATCTGATCTGTATTCTCATCCCCACACGCAGAAGTAATTATTATTTACATTATTTATAGTGTGTGTGTGAATGTGTGTGTGTGTGTGTGTGTGTGTGTGTTTGTGTGCGTTCGCGTGTGCGTGTGCGTAAGCGTGTGTGCGTACATGAGTGTGCGTTTGTGAGTGCGTAGGTGTTCTTGAGGGGAAGGGGGAGTGTTTTGAGACGGATGCACACAGTTTGGTAAACCTGTTGGGAAGTAGGACAGGAGTGTTCACTGAGTTATAGGAAGAAAGAGCGAGTTTAGAATTCATTTACGTAGATTTTTTTCTGCAAATAGTATTCATACTTTGTGATTTATTTATATTTGTTTTGAGTTTTCTTCGCTTGGTTATTCGTGATGAAATTAGTGCAGTTTTTATGACTTTATTGGTATGTAAGATTTTAGGCTATATCAAAATTCGTTCTGAAATGAAAAACGTAGCCACAGGTAAGGGCAATCACTCTACTATCAGCGGCACTTATCGCAGGCTTCAGAGAAAAGTGAGACCTGTCAGGAAATTCTAGACATTACAGATACCGTCGGTTCAGCGGACAAGCCCACGTGACACGCTCGCAGCGTCCGGTGCCAATGGCAGCACTCTCCATGGGAGCAACGTTGCGGCTGAGGCTGTGTTATGAATCCCGAGTGTCTCTGACGTTTCTTCCGTATCTATACTTTTGCTGGGGGTGGCGTTTAAATCATGGTCATACGTTACGGAAGAATTAGCCGAATTACACTTCGCGTATTGGTTCACTGAATCCACTGTGAGAATCGTAGAGCGATGGCAACCACATCACAGTGCTTCAGCACCTGCATTTGCTGCAGCTCTTCATGAACGCTGAAGGAACCCTTGGTTTCTCAGTGATGACTTTCTTTCTACATCAGGCTGGAGTGCGTTCTGCTGAAATATGAAATGTAGGAATATCTGAAGGATAGTATGACATTTTGAGTGCAAAATTACCTATCTTGTCAACCTTTCACAGTGAAAGAAGTTCTGTTAAGGAATGCATGTAGGATGGCTATATAAAACCATTACTTCATTTGTTCCCACGTGAGAGGAGAACTTATGGCTCAGCTCCGCGACCGGTGGTTGGTCTGAACCGACTGTTGAGCTGATGTGAGAATTAGCGCCGTCACTCGATCTCCCCTGGGACGGAATTTGTGTCTATGTCTAACGTCATCCCACTGAAACTATCAGAACGTTTTCGAAATGTTTGTGAACAGTGTAACTGACGCTAGACGTCGTTACCAGCCCAGTATTCACCAGACTGGCTGGAAGACTGGTGGTCGTTGTTAATCCCAAAATACGTACTAAAATCCTGGAAGTGGCGTCCAAATGAGTGTGGCTATCGAAGCGGTTCAATAATAATATATTAATTGTAGTGATATTGAGACAAATTGTCTGGAAATAACTGTCAGGCTGTTCTTTCCATTGAATAGAATAACATCACGTTACATTCAGTATCATCTTTGGAAACGAACTGCATCACGATGCCTTTCAGTATAAATTCATTATTACTTAATTTTTTATTTACAGATTAATCGAGCTCCGCACTACAATATAAGAACACAATAAAGACAAAAAAGAAACTGAGCTGAATGAGATTTTCACTCTGCAGCGGAGTATGCGCTGATATTAAGCTTCCTGGCAGATTAAAACTGTGTGCCGGACCGAGACTCGAACTCGGGATCTTTGCCTTATCCTCCAGGCTGTGGCTAAGTCATATCTCCGCAATATCCGTTTTTCCAGGGGTGCCAGTTCTGCATGGTTAGCAGAAGAGCTTCTGTGAAGTTTGGAAGATAGGAGACAAGATATTGGCAGAATGGAAGCTATGAGGACGGGTCGTGAGCCGTGCTTGGGTAGCTCAGATGGTAGAGCACTTGCCCGCGAAAGGCAAGGGTCCCGAGTTAGAGTCTCGGTCTGGCACACAGTTTTAATCTGCCAGGAAGTTTCCAGGAACTGAGCTGTTTTTTGTGCTAGGTAAGTATAATAAGGTGAGAACCAGTGACTCGGTGTGTGTCATGCTTCGACGTTGGTAGTTGATATTCATTTCGTAGTGAAATCTTTTGATAATTGCAGCACTTGCGACACTCATTGATCCATTCAAAGTTTTTCTACTGCAGCTACATGTGGTACAGTAGTGTCATTTGGTTTGCCTGCTCAATAGATGTTAAGCAATGAGATAACGTACAGTTAAATCCGTAGTTCCACTATGGAGGATTTTTCACGTGCCTTGCAACTTTCTATCGTGTTACTTGCACGCTGCCGTCGGAGAACTGGAGGACCGACCGATTTCAGAAGACTGCCAAATCTTTCTACAGACGTACACGTGGGTCCGCTAACCAAACCATTCGCCGCTTAGGTAGGCCCTATGATTCTCGAGACCCTTACAAATGACCAGTTGCCTTACTCAGTGGGGTGTATGGAACCATAAAGGGTAGATATGGCTCAACACATCCTACGTACACCCTACGACGGACATAATAATGAGATGTCCTCCCACATCTACCTCCATTCCACAGATATACCAGTAAATGCCATCAAGGGAAACAATGCACCCCAACACATACTCAAGAGCAGAAGCGATGCAGCAGCAGCTGTTGCTGCCACGCGACCAGGGTCGACTGGAGCGGCAGTCGGTGGTTCTACTTCGGAAGCAGGCATCCAGCCTTCTAGGTACGACGATCGCCAGCGGACAACAGCCTGTAACCAGTCATCGATGGCCACCGCTCGTCCACCAGTTCACCGCTTCGCAATTGGACCTAGAAAATTTTCTTGGAAGTGTCTACCAATCGGATTAGGATTCCCAATCACAGTTATACTTTCAAATACGTACCTGGCGTCACATCTCTTACAATTAAGAGTTTAATACAGGGTGATTCAAAAAGAATACCACAACTGTAAAAATGTGTATTTAATGAAAGAAACATAATATAACCTTCTGTTATACATCATTACAAAGAGTATTTAAAAAGGTTTTTTTTCACTCAAAAACAAGTTCAGAGATGTTCAATATGGCCCCCTCCAGACACACGAACAATATCAACCCGATACTCCAACTCGTTCCACACTCTCTGTAGCATATCAGGCGTAACAGTTTGGATAGCTGCTGTTATTTCTCGTTTCAAATCATCAATGGTGGCTGGGAGAGGTGGCCGAAGCACCATATCCTTAACATACCCCCATAAGAAAAAATCGCAGGGGGTAAGATCAGGGCTTCTTGGAGGCCAGTGATGAAGTGCTTTGTCACGGGCTGCCTGGCGGCCGATCCATCGCCTCGGGTAGTTGACGGACAGATAAGTGCCAATGTGGTGGCGCTCCATCCTGCTGAAATATGAATTGTTGTGCTTCTTGTTCGAGCTGAGGGAACAGCCAATTCTCTAACATCTCCAGATGCTGTAGTCCAGTTACAGTAGCACCTTCGAAGAAAAAGGGACCAAAAACTTTATTGGCTGAAATGGCGAACAAATGTACAACTAAATGAAACTTTATAGCTCCCTTAATTCGCCGACAGATAGTGCTTAGCTCTGCCTTTTGTCGTTGCAGAGTTTTAAATTCCTAAAGTTGTGGTATTCTGTTTGAATCACCCTGTATTGTATATAATTGTTTGCGTAACAAATGGTGCGAACCTTGACTTAGAGTAGTCAGTAGTACTGTTACACGCGGTCAACCACGGGAGAACTGACATTATCACTTTCTTTGTGTTAAGTAGCAAGCCCTTCTATGAGGAGCCTATTGAAAGATGGAGGCTTCTTGGTGGCGAGTGACAGCGTCACATGTCATCTGTAGACAATGTGATCGCTTCCTATTGGTTGAACGAAGCCGATCCACACAAGTCGTCGAGGATTTTCCTGGCTCCTAGTTGGTCAAAAGGTTTGAGACACCAACTCCGGTGTCATTGCTCGTAAGATTCGTATGAGGGCCGTGGTCGAATGTGCTCGCACATCTAACGTCACTAAGAATGTGGAAGTATATGTTTCATTATTTGCAATGAAAGCGTTAACTGCATAACGAACGTGCACTACAAAAGTGTGCGGGTCATTTTCAAGAACGGAAGCCTAGGCGGTGGTAGGAGTGACGTACGTTCTCGAGAGTAGAGTGTTGTTCATAATAACATCGGTAATGAGCATAACTTAGGTTTTTGCAGAGGACAGTTATTGCAGTGTTATCACGCATTGTTCGATTTGTACGACCGCAATTTACACGCGATTTGTAATCATTTGATGCAAACATTTCATGGTAACGATTCTGTCTCAAGGCTTGCAATATGGAATAGTACATGGCTGAAGCGTGCTCTGGCTCGTCTTGGTGCCATTGACAGGTTGGCGCCGTGGATTGGGATTGTCACCTCTCGTTTCTTAGTCTGTTCACTGGCACCGTTGCGTTTGCTCGCTTTGTATGTCCGTCAATGGCAGCAGCAGCGCTTATCGATAGCATGTACTGTGGCACTATCTTTGGAGCGACCTCTAGTATTTCCGGATCCTCGTGTGTCAGGCAGTTAGCTCAGGACGGAGGAGCAGTGAGGTCCGCACAGCCCCAGTACGCGCCGGGACAGCTGGCGATACATGCACTGCCCGATGGAAGGATGTGGCCGCGAGAGTGCACGACCACGTCGAGGTCCGGATTCAGCGAGTTTAAGTTGAATGGACCGTTATATTCGAGTAGTGCAACCTTCAGTGGTGTGTGTTTGTCCGTCCGTGGAAGTGAGCTCATGGCAATAAGCTGCCAGTCGACGATTGATACTGGCACCTTGCAAGACGTCTGCTTTGCCGGCGATGGGCGAGGCATGACAGAATCTCTGACCAGAGAGTAGTCTATCGTTAGTTGTTGCTTGTCGCGAGTCTGCGCTTGTCTGCGCGAGTCGACAGTAGTAGTAGTCGGTCGGCTTTAGTAGCGAGTCAGTAGTAATCTGGTGTAGCCTGCGTGAGTCGGCGGGAGTCGGCATGCGTTGGCTGTGTGCTCTGCTCGCGACTCTGGTCAGGACTCTGGAGGATGAGTATTGTTGTAGAAGGTAAAGAAGCAGCCTTGCGCATGTTTAATAATTTATGTTAATTATAATTTAATTTGTTCAAAAGAAATGCCCCAATAATAATTTTTATAATATAAAGTAACTCTTTTAAAGAAAAGCATTCATTTCAATTTAAAGAATTTTTGCAATGCATTATCATTGCTTCCAAGAATCAAAAAACATATACGCCAGCATTGCACGAAGCTGTGTCGAATAATGACTAATTAAGAGCAGATATGGCTCTGGGCACTATGGGACAACATATGTGGTCATCAGTCCCCTAGGACTTAGAACTACTTAAACCTAACTAACCTAAGGACATCACACACATCCATGCCCGAGGCAGGATTCGAACTTGCGACCGTAGCAGTCGCGCGGTTCCTGACTGAGCGCCTGGAACCGCTAGACCACCGCGGCCGGCTAAGAGCAGATATAATTGCAGTTTTATTGAGGTAAGAGATTTTTGCTTTTTTTTATTCAGAATACAGGGCCGAAGGTCAGCGCCGCTGTCCTTATAGATTCATCAGGTTAAAAAACTTTTTTTTATTATTTTGGTGTTTAGGAATTTTTCTGTTTCGAACTTGACATTAAATGAGGAAAGAATTTTGTGGGAATGTTAAGTGTGAATGCATTTCTGCGCACAGACTATAAATCGGAGCAATTTTGTTCAGAGGTTACAATATTAGAAAAATTCATTTAATTATTATTATTTTGTGGCGAGGTTACGCTTGGCACATTTCCATTTAACAATATTTTGCGGGGAGTTTACATGTGGCTCACATTTTTCATTAACATTTTTTGTAGGGAGGTTACACTTAGCTCCATTTCCATTTAAATATTTTCTTTAATCATTATTCTTTGGGAGGTTACAACCTTTCCCTTGCTTGACTTGAGGGGGGACGACCTTTGGTTGGTCAGTGTGTTACAACCAGCTACCGGGAGACGTCTTGCGAAGCAACAGTGGTGTTGTAAGGGCACAATACAGCAACAGGTATAGTCCGTATTTCGACACAACCACTCTCTCCTAAATCATGGAGCACCTCCCTTGTACAGGGTGAGTCACCTAACGTTATCGCTGGATATATTTCGTAAACCACATCAAATACTGACGAACCGATTCCACAGACCGAACGTGAGGAGAGGGACTAGTGTAATTGTTTAATACAAACCATACAAAAATGCACGGAAGTATGTTTTTTAACACAAACCTACGTTCTTTTAAATGGAACCACGTTAGTTTTGTTAGCACATCTGAACATATAAACAAATACGTAATCAGTGCCGTTTGTTGCATTGTAAAATGTTAATTACATCCGGAGATATTGTAACCTAAAGTTGACGCTTGAGTACCACTCCTCCGCTTTTCGATCGTGTGTATCGGAGAGCACTGCAACATACATCGCGTTTCTACAGAATAATCTGCCAACGTTGCTCAAAAATGTCCCACTGGAAACGCGTCGACGTATGTGGTATCAGCATGATGGTGCACCTGCACATTCCGCAATTAACACTAGACTGACCCTTGACAGGATGTTCGACGGGCGTTTCATAGGACGTGGAGGACGCATAAATTGGCCAGCCAGTTCTCCTGATCTTACACCTCTGGACTTCTTTCTGTGGGGTACGTTAAAGGAGAATGTGTACCGTGATGTGCCTACAACCCCAGAGGATATGAAACAACGTATTGTGGCAGCCTGCGGCGACATTACACCAGATGTACTGCGGCGTGTACGATATTCATTACGCCAGAGATTGCAACTGTGTGCAGCAAATGATGGCCACCACATTGAACATCTATTGGCCTGACATGTCGGGACACACTCTATTCCACTCCGTAATTGAAAACGGAAACCACGTGTGTACGTGTACCTCACTCCTCATGGTAATGTACATGTGCGTCAGTGAAAAAGACCAATAAAAAGGTGTTAGCACATGGACGTTATGTGCTGTTCCAGTCTCTTCTGTACCTAAGGTCCATCACCGTTCCCTTTGGATCCCTACGTAATTCGGTGCTCTCCGATACACACGATCGAACAGCGGAGGAGTGGTACTCAAGCGTCAACTTTAGGTTACAATATCTCCGGTTGTAATTAACATTTTACAATGCAACAAACGGCACTGATGACGTATTTGTTTATAGGTTCAGATGTGCTAACAAAACTAACGTGGTTCCATTTAAAAAAAACGTAGGTTTGTGTTAAAAAACGCACTTCCGTGCATTTTTTTATGGTTTGTATTAAATAATTACACTAGCCCCTCTCCTCACGTTCGGTCTGTGGAATCGGTTCGTCAGTATTTGATGTGGTTTACGAAATATATCCAGCGGTAACGTTAAGTGACTCAACCTGTATATGTTGGAGAATGTTCCTGAGATTCTTTCCTGCCACCTTCCTTTCAAGTACACTAATCAGCTCCGATTCATGTTGTAATATTAGTTGAACGACTCTACTTCTTTGCTTCATTGTACTCACTATTAGTGTACTTTCGCTCTGTTCCGTTGCTGGACGTCTTTGCACATTATTCGTTCCGCCTTTCTGATCTGAAGCAGTCGCCTGTAAGACCACGTGTCAGACACATTTAATCGTATCTTTTGTGTCTTTCCCTTATATAGGTTTCGCATCTTCGCAAAACAACACAGAGCCGCTAGGAATTAAAGAGTGTGAAAAAGGTATGGTGGTTTTTGCTCCTTAAAATGTAAAGTCTTCTTTAGTCAGTATATACGACCGATATCTGAATTCGTGAGACGTAAATGTCACGCAGCAAGAAAGGCGATAGCAGCAAAATTGCACCGCTGGAGAGCTGCGTAGACCAGCGTTAGTGTGGATCCACAAACAACTATGCTCTGTACAGTGAGTGGCATCTACGAAGACGTGATAAACTCGACCACATTTAGTGAGCGTGACGTAGCTTTTCAGTTCTCCGCATCTGCACGAAAATAAATTTTACCTTTTTAGAGACTAATTCATAAATTTTCGCATGATATTTGCTGTAAGAATGAGCTCAAAAGTGCTAATGAAACGGAAAATATTGGAACTTAACATACACAAGAATAATGAAAATTACTTAAGACTAACATTCATAACGCTACTACTCAGCAGACACTGTAGAATATCGTGAAACGCGAGAAAAGAAAGGTCATTTAACTTCTCGTTTTATGCTTTGCAAAAATAACAATAAAAGAACAAGGTTCATAGAATTTTTACTAATTATCTATTCTGCATTGAATAAAGGGCTTGGAATATCTACACAAGTTGATGCTGCTAGCTGAGGATTGCTTTAAGTTTTGTCGTTCCATACATACGCTTGTAAACAGACAGGAGGCATGTGGTCTCACGTGGTACGACCACTGTAATTTCTAAAGTTTTAGTAGTCTCCAGCTGACGCAGGCGCCGACGTATCGCTCGACTACGTTCTCTCAGTGAGCTCGTCAAACGTTCTGTGAGACCGAGGCACGCTGGAACTTCGCAGCGTAAACAGGTTTACGGCTAGTTTACGACAAGCGTCCGCCCTCGACACGGCATTCACACACACAATGAAAATCGTTAGATATCTGCAGGAGTTCGCTTGCAAACTTTAAGCTTGCACATTTCTCTGTCGGAGGAGCTCACACAGCAAGAAGGCTTAATGGAACTTAGGGTGACGTATGAAGTTACGGAACAGCGTGAAACTGCAGCAGCTGTTCTCTAGTTTGACTCGAGAAACGTAGCAGCAGTTTCCGCGTCCAGTTATGCAGCTCACGCTGTGTGGGAGCTTCAACTTGTTCTCCATGCTTCGCGGCCAGTATTAGATCGTGAGAAGAAAATTCTTCGACTGCTAGGATATGTTCTTATTCGACACGTTTGCGGTTTTTAAGGAGGAGGACCGACCACAAGGACGATGAACTGACTAATGATATCCGTCAAGATAAAAACCCTTTACCGAATGGCTTTCTACTCAAGATGCTGACGCTCATTTTGGAACAAAAGCAATAATGTCAGGTCGGAGAGATCTTGAAATGTTTTGTGTTATACTTATATTCAGATAACTCGGTATTTAATAATAAACTCTCAAAAGGAAAGAATTAAATGGCTAGCTCACACCCAGTTGTAACAAATGATTCTACAGTTGTGTCTCAAATCTCGAGTACTCTTATTTTGTTATTGCCTTCCTTCATCTTGTAATATTATTATAGTATTGCAGATACTATGATATAATTTACAGAAGTCTTAGGTAAGTAAAGCATAATATTTACGCTTTTACGCTATATTACCAACGTATTTCCTCATGGTCCTTGACGTAACTATAACTGTATGTTTTACTCCCTAGATATCTTCTATCTTAACCACTTTCCTCCGTCCCTCATGAAGCTAGATTCACATGGACAATGATTTCAGGTATTGGACAGAAGCATAACATACCACTTTCCTTGTACACACTCTGTCATTCTGATTTATATACTTATTTCGAATAGGTGCTAAAAATATATCTTGCGATTATAGGAAGTGCGCTAAGTGAGGAATGCTCTAAATTTAGATTTGTAATCTCGTGTCGGAATTTTCGACGACTGACGAGTTGTCACTATTGTTCCGTTCCAATATATTTGTCATTTGTATTCTGTAGTGTGCCATGTTGTTGTTGTTGTGGTCTTCAGTCCTGAGACTGGCTTGATGCAGCTCTGCATGCTGCCCTATCCTGTGCAAGTTTCTTCATCTCCCAGTACCTACTGCAACCTACATCCTTCTGAATCTCCTTAGTGTATTCATGTCTTGGTCTCCCTCTACGATTTTTACCCTCCACGCTGTCCTCCGTTGCTAAATTTGTGATCTCTTGATGCCTCAGAACATGTCCTACCAACTGGTCTCTTCTTCTCGTCAAGTTTGTGCCACAAACTCCTCTTCTCTCCAATTCTATTCAATCCCTCCTCATTAGTTATGTGATCTACCCATCTAATCTTCAGCATTCTTCTGTAGCACCACATTTCGAAAGCTTCTATTCTCTTCCTGTCCAAACTATTTATCGTCCATGTCTCACTTCCATACATGGCTACACCCCATACAAATACTTTCAGAAACGACTTCCTGACACTTAAAACTATACTCGATGTTAACAAATTTCTCTTCTTCAGAAACGCTTTCCTTGCCATTGCCAGTCTACATTTTATATCCTCTCTACTTCGACCATCATCAGTTATTTTGCTCCCCAAATAGCAGAGCTCCTTTACTACTTTAAGTGTCTCATTTCCTATCTAATTCCTTCAGCGTCACCCGACTTAATTCGACTACATTCCATTATCCTCGTTTTGCTTTTGTTGATGTTCATCTTATATCCTCCTTTCAAGACACTGTCCATTCCGTTCAACTGCTCTTCCAACTCCTTTGCTGTCTCTGACAGAATTACAATGTCATCGGCGAACCTCAAGGTTTTTATTTATTCTCCATGGATTTTAATACCTACTCCGAATTTTTCTTTTGTTTCCTTTACTGCTTGCTCAATATACAGATTGAATAACATTGGGGAGAGGCTACAACCCTGTCTCACTCCCTTCCCAACCTCTGCTTCCCTTTCATGCCCCTCAATTCTTACAAGTGCCGTCTGGTTTCTGTACAAATTGTAAATGGTCTTTCGCTCCCTGTATTTTAGACGTGCCACCTTTAGAATTTGAAAGAGAGTGTTCCAGTCAACATTATCAAAAGCTTTCTCTAAGTCTACAAATGCTAGAAACGTAGGTTTGCTTTTTCTTAATCTTTCGTCTAAGATAAGTCGTAAGGTCAGTATTGCCTCACGTGTTCCAATATTTCTACGGAATCAAAACTGATCTTCCGTGATGTCGAATTCTACCAGTTTTTCCATTCGTCTGTAAAGAATTTGCGTTAGTATTTTGCAGCTGTGACTTATTAAATAGATACTTCGGTAATTTTCACATCTGTCAACACCTGCTTTCTTTGGGATTGGAAATATAATATTCTTCTTGAAGTCTGATGGTATTTCGCCTGTCTCTTACATCTTGCTCACCAGATGTCAGGACTGGCTCTCCCAAGGCCGTCAGTAGTTCTAATGGAATGTTGTCTACTCCCAGGTTCTTGTTTCAGCTCAGGTCTTTCAGTGCTCTGTCAAACTCTTCACGCAGTATCGTATCTCCCATTTCCTCTTCATCAACATTCTCTTCCATTTCTATAATATTGTCCTCAAATACATCGCCCTTGTACTGACCCTCTATATACTTCTTCCATCTTTCTGTTTTCCCTTCTTTGGTTAGAACTGGGTTTCCATCTGAGCTCTTGATATTCATACAAGTGGTTCTCTTTTCTCCAAAGGTCTCTTTAATTTTCAAAAAATGGTTCAAATGGATATGAGCACTATGGGACTTAACATCTATGGTCATCAGTCCCCTAGAACTTAGAACTACTTAAACCTAACTAACCTAAGGACATCACACAACACCCAGTCATCACGAGGCAGAGAAAATCCCTGACCCCGCCGGGAATCAAACCCGGGAACCCGGGCGCGGGAAGCGAGAACGCTACCGCACGACCACGAGCTGCGGACCTCTTTAATTTTCCTGTAGGCAGTATCTATCTTACCCTTAGTGAGATAAGCCTCTACATCCTTACATTTGTCCTCTAGCCATCCCTGCTTAGCCATTTTGCACATCCTGTCGATCTCACTTTTGAGATGTTTGTATTCCTTTTTGCCTGCTTCATTTACTGCAATTTTATATTTTCTCCTTTCATGAATTAAATTCAATATTTCTTCTCTTACCCATGGATTTCTACTAGCCCTCGTCTTTTTACCTACTTGATCCTCTGCTGCCTTCACTACTTCATCCCTCAGAGATACCCATTCCTCTTCTACTGTACTTCTTTCCCCCAGTGCTGTCAATTGTTCCCTTAATCTCTCCTTGAAACTCTGTACAACCTCTGGTTCTTTCAGTTTATCCAGGTCCCATCTCCTTATGTTCCCACCTGTTTGCAGTTTCTTAAATTTTAATCTGCAGGTCATAACCAATAGATTGTGGTCAGAGTCCACATCTGCCCCTGGAAATGTCTTACAATTTAAAATCTGGTTCCTAAATCTCTGTCTTACCATTATATAATCTATCTGATAAATTTTAGTATCTCGGGATTCTTCCATGTATACAACCTTCTTTTATGATTCTTGAACCAATTGTTAGCTACGATTAAGTTATGCTCTGTGCAAAATTATACCAGACGGCTTCCTCTTTCATTTATTACCCCCAATCCATATTCACCTACTATGTTTCCTTCTTTCCCTTTTCCTACACTCCAATTCCAGTCACTCATGACTATTAAATTTTCGTCTCCCTTCACTATCTGAATAATTTCTTTTATCTCATCATACATTTAATCAATTTCTTCAGCATCTGCGGAGCTAGTTGGCATATAAACTTGTACTACTGTAGTAGGCGTGGGCTTTGTGTCTATCTTGGCCACAAAATGCGTTCACTATGTTGTTTGTAGTAGCTTAACCGCACGCCTATTGTTACGTTCCAATATATTTGTCATTTATATTCTGTAGTGTGCCCTGTTGTTGTCACTATTGTTCCGTTCGAATATATTTGTCAATTGTATTCTGCAGTGTGCCATAACGTTAGCGTATTTTATATTCCAGTTTATATTCAGAAATAAACTCCTGTTTGAACGTGAGTCACCAGTGCAATATGTTAGCAATTTAGTTAAGTCATAATTTTTGTCACTGTTGTACATCCTCAGCCAGTTTCTACGTGATATGATGTCTTTACAACAATGCGGCTATTTCGATAGCTGCCTTTGGAACACAGTGATATTAAGTAGTGATATTAAGCAATATTAGATATATTAACATCTTCGTTGTGTCACTCTTCACTAACACGGGGGCCGGCCGAAGTGGAAGATCGGTTCTAGGCGCTACAGTCTGGAACTGCGCGACCGCTACGGTCGCAGGTTCAAATCCTGCCTCGGGCATGGATGTGTGTGATGTCCTTACGTTAGTTAGGTTTAAGTTATTCTAAGTTCTAGGGGACTGATGACCTCAGAAGTTAAGTACCATAGTGCTCATAGCCATTTGAACTAACATAGGGCCACAGAATGGAATGCTGCCGATAGAGATTTAATGAAGATGTATGTTTCAACCAACTTCACAAGAACTGTGAAGGTATTATTTCATAATGAAATACTTGGCTAATAGCCTCTTACAAATATGAAACATATTCAGTCAGTCTTCTTTAAATAAGTGCATGGATGTATTACTTTTATTGTCGATGTTACTGATGTATAATCTGTTATGGGGTTGCTTCATTTCACTCATTATTACTCTAATAAATATATTATTATCACTCTTAGTACTGTTTAATCGACGTAGTAAGTACAGGTAAATCTACAGAGATAAATTTAGGATTGCAGTAACTTACCATTTACAACTTCTTCAATGTAACAAGCTACTCTAAAATTTTCGCCATATATTAATTTTTCTGTTCATTACATGAAAATGTATACTGTAGTCACTACATGCAGTAACTCTAAAAACGAATCTTTCACTGCATAGTCTACTATACGCTGTATCGAAACTTGCCGGCAGAGTTAATCTGGGACTGTAACCTGGACTGATATCTGTTGCGGGTGTAAGTAGGCTGTTTATGTTTTCATATTGGTAACGCCACGTAGCGCTCTGTATGAAAATCACTGGCTGTGCTGTGTGCAGTCTGTGGCTAGTTTGCATTGTTGTCAGCCATTGTAGTGTTGGGCAGCTGGATGTGAACAGCGCGTAGCCCTGAGCAGTTGGAGGTGAGCCGCCAGCAGTGGTGGATATGGGGAGAGAGATGGCGGAGTTTTGAAATTTGTAAGACTGGATGTCATGAACTGCTATATATATTATGACTTTTGATGACTATTAAGGTAAATACATTGTTTGTTCTCTATAAAAATCTTTAATTTGCTAACTATGCCGATCAGTAGTTAGTAGTTTGAATCTTTTATTTAGCTGGCAGTAGTGGCGCTTGCTGTATTGCAGTAGTTCGAGTAACCAAGATTTTTCTGAGGTAAGTGATTTGTGAAACGTATAGGTTAATGTTAGTCAGGGCCATTCTATTGTAGGGATTTTTGAAAGTCAGATTGCGTTGCGCTAAAAGTATTGTGTGTCACTTTAGTGAATGTATGAGTACGTTCAGTTTTGCTCAGCTGTTTGAAAAGCAAATAATGTAAGAGGTTTATCAGCACAGTAATTCAGAAATTTTTCTAAGGGGACGTTTCATATGTCGACCCTTAGCCGAGGATACCTCACTGGAATCTTCTGATTTTTTTCTTGTAGTTTGTGTGATTAGTGTAGCTTTTGTTTATTGCTAGCGCGTAATTATATAGAGAATTTCCTTTGTAGTTGTAGTTTTTCATTGTTGTACAGTAAAATAGTTGTGGCATGCATGTAGATTTGCAGCAAGTATTTCGCAGCTGCGCTTGCGATTAACTAGATATTATTTTCAGTGTTATGTTAATGCGTTTTCTTATTTTTGCTCTTCAAATTGTGATTTTCTGTGTTATCGTGTGAAATATTGTGACAATTATGGCGTGTGAAAAACGCAATACTAGGCTCCAAAGTAAACTGAGAAATGACAGTGAAGACGAAAGCAGTGTGCTAGCGCCACCGTGTAATGAATTAACTAATGTTCAACATAGTAATTTGGTAATTGTGCATAGGGAAATGGAGCGGGCGGCAAACAATGGCGTAGACAGTGAAACAATTAGTGAACAGGGAAGCATTATCAATCGAATGGTCGGCAACAGCTCGCCTCAGGATTCCGAAATGACAGGACACAATCTTGCAAATACTGTAGATTCAGGTTTTGCGTCCTCACCGTTTTCTCAAATAAATTAAGACACATTTTCTGCTTTTCAAAATGCGAATATTGCCGGTTCACATGCACTGCCGAATAGCACTGAGGAACATGTTTCAGACACCAGTGCACTGTTATTACAGTTAATGCAATAAATGGGACAAAGGCTACAAAAAGTTAGACACAACGCTTGTCAAAATTAGAAACAAATGGAACAAAATCTTCAAAAATTATACACAATGAAACAAAATCAGACACAAACACAGCAAAAGCTTCAAAAGTTAGACGCAATGGAACAAAATCTTCGGAAGTTAGACACAACACTTGAACAAACACGTGAAGATTTAACTGCTGAGTTACATAACATTGAATCGAAATGTCAAAAAGTCTGTAATGACGTAAAAACACAAATTTGTGAGCATTTTCAACCTATTTTTTCGCGGCATGAAAATGCATTACAGAATCACGAAGCAGCCATAAAAGAACTGCAAACTATTGTTCATGAAAATCATGAGACCTTGCAAGCTAAAATTGACTCAGTTGCATCTACCGATTCGGTTACGCAACTTGCAAAAACTCAGGAAACTTAAAGGACACAGTAGATACTCTGAGAATTGGTTCAGAAAGACACATGGAGGAAATTAGTTCATTATCAGAGAAAGTAGTTGAACTTTCGGATCAGCTAAATAATTTATCTACGAAGGTAGATGATAATCTGAATGACACAAAACCGGTAGTCTTTAATGACACAGAAGAGTGCGAACAAATTAGGAAATTCAACCAAAATCTGAATCAAATTAATACGCAACACCAAAGAGAAATCCGGGAAGTACAAGATCATCTGACACAGGTAATACAAGAATTACGTATTTCAGAGGACACTCGCGCCCCGATACGGGAAGAGGGACATAGAAATACGGAACAGCCACAAAATAATAACACAGCGCATTTCGGAAATTATGAAAGAAATTGGCAAGGTGCACCGAATTTTGAAATGGAACCGCCGAAACGACGTAACAATGACCGATATGCGACTCGCCGACATGATGACTTTGACTATAAGCTGTTTATTACTACACGTAAATTCAAAACATTTAAGAATTCCGACAACGACATTCATCCACAAGCGTGGCTTCATCAATTCTATCATTGTTTTCCTCCCAACTGGTCATTAGAGCACAGATTAGAATTTATGTGTGACTATTTAGAGAATAAACCAGCTGAAAGAATGCGATCGGTCATTCACGACTGTCACAGTGAAGGAGAATTTTACCATGCCTTCCTCTTAGCATATTGGTCTCAAGCTACACAAGACCGAGTAGAACATAGCATCATGATGATGAAACACTTTGAACAATCTGAATTTTCCAGTCTTGTCAAATATTTTGAAGACATGTTGCATAAGAATCAATATCTTTCAAACCCATACAGCCGTTCAGAACTCATCCGCATTTGCTTAATGAAATTGCCTGTACATTTAAGAAATATTATTTTGACAAGGCGTTGCAAAGACGACATTGAAGCTTATCAGAGACTCTTACAAGAATTAGAAATTGACACAGACAGTCGCGGGATGCGAAAACAGGAAAACAATCGCTACAGGTCACATCCGTCACGATTCCGTGACAACAGAAACAATAACTGGACACGACAAGTCTATTCTTACAACGCAAATCGTGGCCAAAACAGACACCACCCATATGACAACCACTGGCAGAGTAATAACAGTTACAGAGAAAGATCGCATTTCCGTAGTAATGAGTATGACAGAGATTACCATAGAAACAGACAATATGGGAACATAAACGATTATTATCAAGGGAGACAGAATAACTCCAGACGTGACAGTTCAACGCGCAGTTACGATTCCGGGAGAAATTCTCCACCACGTGACAGACAAACAAGAAACTATGTAAACTACCGACAAAACGACAGACCTGAATTCCATCAGAACTGGCGGGATTCAAACAGAGCAGGGCACTCTCGGCAGGGTGAATTTGTAAAAGTTAGGTCTCCTAATCCCAATAACGACGCACGCCAACAAAGAGATAGCAGACAATGACTCGCACCGCAGTCTACCACGTGCGCCGGCTGGCTCAGAGAAAAATCACATAGACGCTAATCTTAAGAAAAATTTGAGCATTCTTTACCGATGTACTATATACCACATGATAATTCCGTTGAAGTTGAAACTCTGCGTACTAGGAAGAGTAAAGGTTTACACCACATTTCACATGTAAAACCGTTTATTGAAAGATAATCTGCTTTTTAACTTTTCACTTCACGTTACTAGTATCCTTTGTCAGACTTAGAATCTGTTAACATGCAACAATGTTTGAAGTTAAATATCCAGTCAAGAACCAAGAGAACTTATTTAAACAGAAATTACGAATACATTGTTATTGTGAACAGACAGCATAGTGTTATTGTGTGTGTACGTTCGTGCTTGTTAGTTGCATGATTTGGTTTACTTGAAAATACGTTCTGGATTTAAAGTACTTTCTGTAAGATACCAGATGATACAGTGGTTAGTTTATGTGACAGCTACACGATTTTTATCACGATGCTACTAATGAGTGACAATTTTCAATGTTGCTTTTGTGGTGTATCTGTTTTATATCTGCACAGTTTTTCTGAATTCCTCTGTAAAGTAAAACATGTTTTAGTAGTAACTTTTGTGGTATAGCTACAAGGAGACATCCTTTTCCGTAGGACAACAATACGTTACAGCACAGTACTTTCTTAATCACGGCATTAAGCGTAATAACTAAGAGATCTATACGCAAAGCATTTCACTTTTGTGTATCATGAGGTAAGTACATTGACTTCTGCAGAACTTAGCTTTCGGAGGACGATAACTACGACACTTCCACAGAGATTATCTTACAACAAGACGCACAGTTTAGCGCTACAAAACACGTATTTGAGTGATTAATTTTGTACTTAAAACATTTATTTTTAAAGATATTTGAAGTACAATGATACGAAGCTTTTCCATGATACATTTCATTCCATTGCTGTAATCTGTAACACCTGAGGGTATAATTACATTAATCCTCAGGGGGCTACACGCGTACTGTGTGTACCATGTGTTTGGCAAGCACAAGAAGCTGTAGCTAATATGGTATTTGCTTATACAACTTTACACATCGGTACCATATTCCTCTAACACAGAATTACATAGCTATCTGATTATTTATCAGAGAAACAAATATTTTTTCTACTATGTCAGTGACAGATATTTACGCAAATACACAGTTGGATAACTTCACACTTATGAAATTGTATTTTGTCTGTACTTTGTGAACTGTTCATATTTTTTTGGAACCATTGTGATACTATGAGAGCTTTGAATGATGTATTTGCTATGGGATCATGATTTTTAAAGAACGTTTGAGGTAGATGACACTATTTAAATGAGCAGAGAAATTTTTTTTAGGTTTTGAAATTATTGGAGGAAGCTACGACGATTTTGAGATTTGGCTGAGAGTTTATGATGTTATGATGCCGATGTGTATTACGCTGTTGCGGTATGTTTATGATCAATAAGCTGATGCTATATGAGGAATTTGATTATGCTACATATTTATTATGATGAAATATTGAAGAAGTGTCGACGAATATTGATATGTGTAACATGGTAAGGAATAATGAGTAGTGGTTAGGGACTCTGAATTGTGGAAAAGGATGTTGGAAACCGAGAATCGTACTTTAAGAATTATGAAATGTGTGTACATGCGTGAATTTATTACAATGCTGTCGAAAATTTTTTGAACACTGTTATATTCATAGGATTTTGTTTCTACACATTTGAAACGCAAATTCACGACCTGTGAAATATTTTTATATGAGACTGTCATTGTAGTGGAAACTGCTGTCGTAAATATTTCGGTAAGAAAGTTAAGTGACCACCTTCACGCAATGCGTTGTGGGCACCCAGCTGCGCGACAGATGCCTGGAAAATAGCCATTTGTGTGCCTTTCAGAGGCAGAGGTGGAGAAAAAAAAAGGGAGGCCATTATCCTCGCTATTGACATTCCTTTGTAGAAAGCATCGCAAATACGACACGCTCAAACTTGAAAACATATGATTATACTGTGGAGCTCTTAATTTATGATATTTACTAAAATGCCTAATGAAACAATGAGAAACATTTCACGGCTATTGTCTTGCTAGTTGACAGAAATGCCATATGGCTTGCTTTATATATTTATTTACTCATTTTGTTTAATATCTAGTTTCCAGCTGCACTGCGGCATTGGTTATTATAAAATTTAATGGATGCACTAATATCACTATTTTCTGTCTACAGGCCCAGTAAAGAATACGTTTCTCATATACTTTCTTAGAAAAGAGAGCACAAATAGACATTTCCCTTCACAGGAATTGCGTAAATAATTTTTTTAATGACTTGGTAACTTTCTTGCAAAGTAAGTTTTTGTGATGCATCACTCTAGTGTTAAGGTGTGACATAGGTATTAGACATGGCCATTTTTAGTGTAATATTTTTTCTGCTTGAGCTATGTCATGTTTAGATATAAGTTATTGCATTTGCTGCTGCTGTTTGCCAGGCATAGTGCTACTAAATATCACTTTACATTACTCTGTTAAATCAGTTTGACTACGAATTTATTTTTCTTGTTTGCTGCGCATTGCCTTATATCAGTTGTAATATTGCATTTGCTTTGCTAATTTATGCTGCTTGCTTTGCCATTTGTATTTTTTATCATTGCTGTTTGTGTTAATTGTTTTGTGCTGCTGCATTGCCTCCTCCCTTAGTTTAGCACCTGAGCTCAGTAGATTTACGTTAGCTTAAGATGGGGTAAGCCATATAAGAGAACAAGCTGTGATGAATTGGAAGAAATGCATTGAGAAGCTATAAGAAAATGGTTTGGCCAAAAAAGTATTTTGAAAGAGGACATGAACAAAAAAAGTAGTGTTTAGGGACAGCAGATATAGATAGGACTTTTTGGGAATAATGATGAACGAAAGGAGATCTCCAAGAAAAAAAAGGTTTTGTTTGCAAAATACTGCAGTACCAAATGTTACACTTAAAACAAACCCTGTCCTTTCCTCCTGTGTTATCCCAATGTGCGTTTGTGTACCCTTATGTATTTGTTTTCTTCCTGTCTCTGTGTACATTTTCATAGAATTTTTTTCTCTTCTAATACTAAGCTACATTCACTATGATGAGGAAAACTGTTATCCTCAAATATAATTTGGTAAATGTCCTGTTTCTCACGGTCGGTAAATTTTAATCGAAGTACTCCAAATAAGAAACGTAAAACTTAACACCAAATAATTCTTATAAAATCACTCTATGTAGCTGTACATAGTAGCTAACATGTTGTCGACACAGACATTATAGCACTGGAAGTCCTTGATCTGATAAAGAGGGACAGAAGGTTATCGCAGAATTCAGGATACCTGGAGCAATTCATTTATCCATTCAGCCCAAAAAATGGCTCTGAGCACTATGGGACTTAACTTCTGAGGTCATCAGTCCCCTAGAACATAGAACTACCTAAACCCAACTAACCTAAGTACATCACACACATCCATACCCGAGGGAAGAATTGAACATGCTACCGTAGCAGTCGCGCGGTTCCAGACTGCAGCGCCTAGAACCACTCGGCCATCCCGGTTGTCTTCTCTGCCCAAATATTTATCAGACTTGTTACTACATCATTAATGTTGTTAGGCAATCGCAACTAATAGACGTTATATGTCGATATTTTTTATTAAAGTTACATGTAAGCAACTGAACAGTTCTTTAAACTTCCGGTCTGAAGTATTAAGGGATATGTGGCTACGAAGGCTTTCCCGGCGTAATAATTGATAATATTCTTTTCGGGTATGCAGCCGGATCATAACGTCTTCATGACACAATATTTCCGCGGTCCATCTGGCCGCCATCTTCAGGTGAGAGTGCTGGTGCACGAACTCGCCCGAACTGACTTCCTATCGCAAACTGCGGCCCCTATATAGGCCAGCAGAAGACCCACAACGCGTGCGCGAGAAGGTGCCGTAACTGCCCTCTAGCGCAGTAAACATACCGCGCCGCCAGTGGTGGAAATAGGCGAAATCGAGATATCGCTGTCAAAAATTAAAAAACTTTTTATTCCGACGATCGAAACACAGACCGTTGTTTTTTGATGTCAGATAACACCGGGTCCCAAGTCTTACTTAAAAGATAGCCCTTGTCTCTATTAAGAAGATTGTCAGATAAACGAATCTCTATAGATTCTTTTAAAACACAGTCCCAATAGCGAGAAGCAGGGGCAACCATTTGTGTCTTGTCATAGAGCATTCTGTGTCCTTCGGTGAGACAGTGCTCCGCCACTGCAGACTTCTCAGGTTTATCTGACATTAAAAATCAACGGTCTGTGTTTCGATCGTCGGAATAAAAAGTTTTTTAATTTTTGACAGCGATATCTCGATTTCGCCTATTTCCACCACTGGCGGCGCGGTATGTTTACTGCGCTAGAGGGCAGTTACGGCACCTTCTCGCGCACGCGTTGTGGGTCTTCTGCTGGCCTATATAGGGGCCCCAGCTTGCGCTAGGAAGTCAGTTCCGGCGAGTTCGTGCACCAGCACTCTCACCTG
This sequence comes from Schistocerca piceifrons, assembly GCF_021461385.2. Classification (NCBI taxonomy): domain Eukaryota; kingdom Metazoa; phylum Arthropoda; class Insecta; order Orthoptera; family Acrididae; genus Schistocerca; species Schistocerca piceifrons. The sequence goes on along the minus strand of NC_060145.1, from coordinate 309,564,597 downwards.
TAGATGGTGGCCAGATGGACCGCGGAAATATTGTGTCATGAAGACGTTATGGTCCGGCTGCATACCCGAGAAGAATATTATTAAGGGATATGCATTGTTACATGAAAATTCTCTAAATTTGTTAAATATTGCTTAGGTTTTGAGACAGATACACTTTGAACATACTGATTATGTTGAACTGACGCAAAAGTGTTTCAGAAGAACACAGATTTAGAGTATTTACAAGGAAACAGTCGTTCATTGTTTCTTTATAATTCCTAGGATTCATTAAATACCCACCTAGCTACGACAACAGTGCGATGGTAGGCGCTTCTGGTAATTATTTAGACTGTACATTCAAAATGACAAACTGTACTAATATTGTTAGTAATATTTAGTTTCATGTAAGTTGGTATTTGATGAATGTCATCTGGTATTTTTCGCTGTGGAGCTTCGGGTGTGTGTATTGAAAGAAAATATTTAACACGATTGTGGAAACTTCTGAAATAGCTATTACAGCATTTGTTCAATTGTACATAATCGTAATGTCAAAAGCGCTAATCAGTATGCAATTACAAAGGTAAATCGTTTGTTTAATTTTTACTGATATATATGGAAAGTAAATTCTTTACAGGGGTAGCAGCAATATTTCTGGGTCTTACATCACTTCAATTGTGTATTAGCACACACAGATAAATAGTCGTTTTAATTTTATGATTATTTTCGGAGTTACTTTTTTCACTGTTATTGTTAATTCCTAACATACAGTTTTGTTATTTCTTCTTTGTGTCCGAATTTGTAATAGCTATTCGCAATTAATGACGATGAGCCACTTTAATCGTACTACATTTGTATATCTTACAATCTTTAAATGCACAGGAGTCTGTCATGCACTGCAAGTACGTGTGGGGAGGGGGGGGGGGGGGTTAGCAGCTTTAGCTCGCCCAACAATCTTGTGTAAATCTTGCAGGACAACAGCCTTGCTTACCTTTTTCGTTTCTCTATAACCGAAAAATCTCTGGCGCAATTCGAGGAATTGTGTCCAATATCGAAGAACCTATGTCTGATATATTCAAACCATCCTAGGCTAAATGGTGGAGACAGAACACCAAAGGGGACCTCAACTTTGGACAAAAACCTTGCACCTCTAGCAATAAAAGTTCGTCAAATTTTCTCCTTCTTTTGACAATTGCAACAAGTCTAGAGATACGCTACAGCACTCAAAACGGATTTTTTGAAAGGTGGCTCAGCGTTCTCCATTTTCACGCTTCATTTGATGTTGACGTTCCGTCCCACTGATGTCGTGAAAATCTAAGAACGCAGCAATCGTACCTATATCTCCGTCCGCATCAGCACTGCGCAAAGCACGTTACGATGCGTAGCGGCGAGTGCTTCGTGTATCTTTGTCACATTTCTCCCGACCTCCTCAGTCCTGCGCGAGAAGCAAAGGGTGCGTTGCGTGATCGTCTCTAGGTGACACTCCAAAAGAGCTCTCTTGTCGCGAGATCTGAATCGGAAGAAGCAATATTTTGACTGACTCTTCTAGGAACTTATAGTTTTAACTGTAAACCACGCCTTAAAAAAATTATATTGACTTTGCTTGACTTAAGTATTTCTGCCAATTTCTTAGGTATTACTACAAGATTAATTTGTTACGCTACAGGGAACTTAAACTGCATCATCATTTAGTGGCGCCCGAAATATTTCTATGTCTGCTTTCCTACCGAACATATTTCTTCTTTGACTTTTCATTACAACTACATTCGACACATTTTCTGACAAATCGTGAAAACAAAATATGTCCTACCATAACGCTCATATTACTCAACTGTCGCCCTGAGAGACCACTTTTTATGCACTCTAGACCATGGACAGCGGTGAACCTACCGCTTGCGTGTAATTTGTCGCCTTGTTTTCTAAAGGAAATTTTTGTGTCCTCCTTCTATGTACTCTTACAGTGTCAGTCAAAGAATGACACATTGATTTGAAAAATAACGAAAAGTGAATGAAACGAGGATACGCTACTCATGCTAGCTGATAATGCTCGAGGAAAATATTCAGTGAGGTGGTCTGGTGCGCGTATTCAACTATTACGTATTGCACGTAGGTTATTTCTCCTTATCTACTTCTGTATCCAATCGTGTACGCTGCGAATCAAAGTGTGCGGCAGATGATAGTTTTTACTGTGTCATATTTCGTTCCAGTTGCATTAACGAATGGGCTATAAAAACAATAACTGCTTGAACGCCTATCTGCGAGATGTTATTTATCAGCTATGTCTGCACGATCTTTAAGTTCTAAAGGACAGATGCTAGAGTTTTCTAAGCAGGCTCTACCGACATGTGTGGCGCCTTTCTTCGATTATTTGGCCCTTAAGATTGTTGACGTTTTCCAATTATTTATTTTTCGACAAATGAAAGGAGAGATAAGTGACAGCACTTTAAGTGTATGATTATAACTAATTTAAAATGGTCTAAAAATTCCTCTCTCCTTCACATTACAGAGGTGGATAACCTGCAAATCATGTTGCAGTGTATCTGTGTAGTGCGTGAAATACGGGAAGATGGAGCTTGTATGATAGCAATTGACGAGAGCTTGGATAGCTCACTTTGAACATTACCTGTGAAACGTTCCCTTAGAAAAATTTCTGAATTACTGTGCTGATAAACCTCTTACATTATTTGCTTTTCAAACAGCTTAGCAAAACTGAACGTACTCAAACATTCATTAAAGTGACACACAATACTTTTAGCGCAACGCAATCTGACTTTCAAAAATCCCTACAAAAGAATGGCCCTGGCTAACATTAACCTATACGTTTCACAAATCACTTACCTCAGAAAAATCTTGGTTACTCGAACTACTGCAATACAGCAAGCGCCACTACTGCCAGCTAAATAAAAGATTCAAATTACTAACTACTGATTGGCATAGTTAGCAAATGAAAGATTTTTATAGAGAACAAACAATGTATTTACCTTAATAGTCATCAAAAGTCATAATATATATAGCAGTTCATGACATCCAGTCTTACAAATTTCAAAACTCCGCCATCTCTCTCCCCACATCCACCACTGCTGGCGGCTCACCTCCAACTGCTCAGCGCTACGCGCTGTTCACATCCAGCTGCCCAACACTACAATGGCAGACAACAATGCAAACTAGCCACAGACTGCACACAGCACAGCCAGTGATTTTCATACAGAGCGCTACGTGGCGTTACCAATAAGAAAACCTAAACAGCCTACTTACATAGCCCCCATGCTCCCCACAAAAAAATTTACAAATTTTTTTGGGCACTGGCCAATACATATTTGTTAAAATTTTTTTCACAATTACAGTAACAAATAAATCAAACGCACACACTTATTGATACAATGTTGGTCAAAAGCTAAAATTTTCTCACAGTCGATAAAGACAGTCCTGATCATCCATCGCAGTAAATTTGCAGTGTTTTTTTTTTCTCAAAGTCTGAGCAGTAAAAGAAAATGCACATGGAAGTAGTGGATTTCTATGCAATCTTGAAGAAGTAGCGTTGTCCTTCCAACGGAAAGACAGTGCTGACTCTTGACATGCAGACAGGTGTTGGTCCACAACAGAGCAAACCCACAGCAGACTCAGTAGAAATTTTGAAGAGTATTGGTAGGTAGGTTATCACAGAGCAGACCCACTGTAGTCCTGGTAGATATTATGGTATTGGTGAGCTACCAGAGGTGCAGACCCACTGCAGTCCTTGTAGAAATAATGGTATTGGTGGATCATCAAAGATGCAGACTCACAGTAGTCCTTGTAGAGACAGCCAGCAACCATGTGTTGCGACTGTGCAGGTGCACAAACTTCACCGAAGAGTCTTGCGGACAATATAGCAAGTCCATAAACCACCACTTGTCCACTCACAAAAAAATTTTTTTGAAATGTCCTTAGAACCAGCAATGCTGTTATCCAGTCCCTTGCAAAATTATTAACACATGTGCAAACACTATGAGTCCCTACTTCTCACATATTGTCCATATACTATGACCAACAGAAACGTGTGCAGTGAAATGTAACTTACAAGTTACTTAATTTGATGAACTGGTATCAATTACAATTTTATAACATAAGAATAGAATAACAAAGGTACAAAATACATCATTAAAACATAATAATACAGATAACAATTGTAGTAATAGGGGCTTTACAAAAGAATAGAAATAAACATTTACATCAGTGTTACAGGAATTATGACATAAGTAAATACATAAAAGATCAGAATAATTTTTGAAACATCAACTTCACACATGAGCATTAAAACAGAACAGAATAAATAATGTCTAAACATATTTACAAAGTAAATAACATATTATTAATGCAAATTATATTTGAGGATAACAGTATTCCTCATCATAGTGAATGTAGCTTAGTATTAGAAGAGAAAAAAAAATTTCTATGAAAATGCACACAGTCAGGAAGAAAACAAATACACAAGCGTACACAAACGCACAGTGGGATAACACAGGAGGAAAGGACAGGGTTTGTTTTAAGTGTGACATTTGGTACTGCAGTATTTTGCAAACAAAACCTTTTTTTTCTTGGAGATCTCCTTTCGTTCATCATTATTCCCAAAAAGTCCTATCTATACCTGCTGTCCCTAAACACTACTTTTTTTGTTCATGTCCTCTTTCAAAATACTTTTTTGGCCAAACCATTTTCTTATAGCTTCTCAATGCATTTCTTCCAATTCATCACAGCTTGTTCTCTTCTATGGCCTACCCCATCTTAAGCTAACTTAAATCTACTGAGCTCAGATGCTAAACTAAGGGCTTTACAAAAGAATAGAAATAAACATATACATCAGTGTTACAGGAATTATGACATAAGTAAATACATAAAAGATCAGAATAATTTTTGAAACATCAACTTCACACATGAGCATTAAAACAGAACAGAATAAATAATGTCTAAACACATTTACAAAGTAAATGGAGGAGTCAGAAATAATCTTTTTTCTGAACTCTTTTCTATGTTTCACAAACTATAAAAAGTCGTCTTCTTTTCGAACACCGACCGAGCTGACATAGTGGTAGGACAAGACGATTGCTAGTAAACTGAAGTGATTGATGACGGTATTATTGTGCATACAGTGTATAAAAGGTGGTGCATGTGCGGAGCTGCGATTTGTACTCATATTATTCACATGAAAGTATTTCCGAGGTGATTGTAGCCGCACGACGGGAATAGACTTTGAACGCGTAATGGTAGTGGAGCCAGACACATGGCACATTCCATTCCTGAATTCGTTAGGTAATTTAATATTCCGCAACCCATAGTGTCAAAAGTGTTCCCAAGAACACCTAATTTCAGGCATAACCTCTCACCAAGGACAAAGTAGTAGCCGAGGGCCTTCACTTGACGAGAGAGAGCAGTGGCGTCTGCGTAGAGTTATCTGTGCTAAGAGTCAAGCAAAACTGAGTGAAGTAATCGCAGAAATTAATGTGGAACATACGACGAACGTATCCGTTAGGACAGTGTTGTGAAATTTGTCGTTAATGGTCTATGGAGCAGACGATCGTCGTGAATGCCTTTGCTATTAGCACGAAACCGGCTGCAGCGCCTCTCCTGAGCTCAGGACCATATCTGTTGGACCTTAGACGACTAGAAAACCGTGGCCTGGTAAGATGAAGCCGGTTTCAGTTGATAAGAGCTGGTGATGGTGTTCGAATATGGCGCTGACCGCACGAAGCCATGGACCCAAGTTTTCAACAAGGCACTGTGCAAGCTGGGTGTGGCTCCAAAATGGGGCGGGCTGAGCTTATGTGCAATGGGCAAGGTCGTCTGGTCCAGCTGAACAAATCATTGACTGGAAATGGTTATGTTTGGATACTTGGAGACCATCTGCAGCCATTCATGATCTTCACGTCCCCAAAGAACGACGGAACTTTTATGGATGACAATGCTTCTTATCACCGGGCTACAGCTGTTCGCGATTGGTTCGATGAAAATTCTGGACTATTGGAGCGAATGGTTTGGCCAGCCAGATAACCCGACATGAATCCCATCGGACATTTATGGTAAATAATCGAGAGATCAGTTCGTGCACAAAATCCTGCACCGGCAGCATTTTTGCGATAATGGATGGCTGTAGAGGCAGCATGGATTATTATCTCTGCAGAGGACTACCCACGACTTGTTGAGTCCATACCACGTCGAGCTGCTGCAAAAGGAGGTCCGACACGTTACTGAGATGCATTCCGTGATTTTTGTCACCTCAGTGTAAGTCAGTGAAAGAATTGTTACATCTTTTCACGAAAGACTGAGGAAAATGATTTCTTACATTACCGGGTGACGTGGCCCAGTTAATAACACTGTGGATTTGAATCTATAGGGACAACGGACAAATTCCCTTTGCAGCCTCCGTATTTACCCTTCCCGTGGTTTCCCTACATCGCTTAAGGCAAATTTCCGGATGGCCTCTTTGAGAAGGACATGACTGATTACCTTGCTTATAACTGACTAACTGTATTTTGCGCTCCCTCTCTAACGCCCTGCTTTTTTTATGAGTCCAAACAATACGATTACGTGCTTAATAACGTATTGGTTAACCTTCGTACGCAATACAGTAGCGATGAAGTGTGGCATAGATTCGACAAGTCCGCTGTGGACATATGTTGGAGGAACCAGATAGGTTGAGGAGGGTGAACGGTGTTGGAACTGGCAGTCGGCAAGAAGACACCTAGGAAGAAAAGGTATTCAGACAATTGTACTTTGCGTATATGCAATTGATTTGACCAACTGTCTGAGTTGAATGAAGGGAAGCCTCTTGTAGCTATAGGTGTAGGAAACATGCAACAGTCCTCAGGAGTTGGAAGGCCTAAGTCAGTTGCAAAGTCTAACAGAAAGAAGGAGGTTCTGCTGCTAGGTAGTTCGCACGGTAGAGGTGTGGGCTAGCAATTGCAGGAAGTGTCGGGGAGTGAGTAGCTGGTCACCAGCATTGTGAAACCTAGTGTAGGGTTGGCTCAGGTGACTGACAGCATAGGGGAGTTATATAGGAATTTTAGAATAGAGGATCAGGTAGTGATTGTGGGTGGAGCAGGAAATAGTCTTGCTAGGGACGGGGAATACAATGTAGGTGGTGACCTGGTAGGGATAGCTACTCAAACTTGTGGCGCTAATGTGCAGTTCGTGCAACTGTTTCAGCTTTATGATCGGCTTTATCTTAATGTGGCTGTTAGGCATGCTAACATGGGGCTGGAGAAGGCACTGATGGCAGAGTGAATGGGTCACATTTCAGTGGTGCCAGTTGGGCCCATCAGATGTCGGGTTTCACTAGGCATGGCCTGCACCTCAATAAGTATGGGAAGAGGAGGCCTGCAAAGCTTATAGGTAAAAGTGTAGTGGGTGGTGGTGGTGGGATCACTGTAGTAATTGTTGTTAAAGTTTCACCTTTTTTAGACTGAAGTCAGCTGATAGATATACCTGCTTAAAGGAAGGAAGTCCCTCTAACTAAGGAATCACCTTCTGAAGAGGTCAGGTATCAATACAAAGAAGGAATTAGGATATTCTATCAAAATATAACAAATATTAGAGATAATGTTAGTGAACTGCTTATAGATGTTGATTCTGACATTATTGGTATATCAGAACACACCTTAAATAATTTTATAATTCAGAGGCTTCCGTTACGTGGATACAAATTAGCTGGCTGTGTTTCAGGGAGTTCCACAGACGTCTCACGGCACTCCACTGAACAAATATATGAAATTTGAGCAGAGTTGGTTGAATTTAGTAAAGCTAAACTTCCAGTTGTTGTTGTTGTTTATAGGTCCTCTAGCTCTGGCTTCAGAGCATTTCTGCTCAAGCTAGAAAGGGTTCTTGGTTCACTTTATAGGAAGTAGCAAAAATTAGTTATATGTGGTGACTTCAATATTAATTTTTTTTATCACTGTGCAACAAAAAGGATGTTGGTAGACCTCCTAAACTCATATGATCTGATGCAGACTGTATTTACTCCAACTAGGGCGCAGGGGAACAGTAGCCTAGCCATAGACAATATTTTTATTCATTCCTCATTACTAGATGGGCGTTCTGTTAGTAAAATGGTGACTGGCCTTTCAGAACATGGTGCACAAATTTTAACACTAAAAGGCTTCTGTACTCAAACCGTTGTCATATATAATCATAAACTACGTAGGAAAGCTAATCCAGCGGCAATAGAGAGCTTTTTAAACCTCGTTAAAGAACAAGAGTGGTAGGACGTTTATAGTGCCGATAACATAGATGGCAAATATATTTCTTTCCTTAACGCATCTCTCATGCTCGTTGAGAGTTGCTTGCCATTAGAACGTTCTAAACGCGGTACTAACAGCAAAAGACAGCCTGGGTGGTTGACTAGTGGATAAGAATCTCATGTATAACAAAGCGGGAATTATATCAAAATGTTAGAAGTAGTCACAATCAAGCTACACTGACCCATTAAAAACAGTATTGTAAGGTGCTTAGAATGTTATTAGGAAGTCAAAGAGAGTGTGGGACGTAAACAGAATAGTTAATTCACGAGATAAAATTAAAATCGTATAATCAGTTCTGAAAGAAGTGTCTGGTCAGCAGCACAAGTTCGACGATATAAAGTCTGTTCGTAGTAAAAATATTTCTGTTACTGATAAGTCAGATATATGTACAGTATTTAACAATCATTTTCTGAGCATTGCTGGTGAATTAAATAAAAGCTTAGTTCGTACTGGGAACCATGTCACTCTGCTGGAAAATACCTTTCCGAGACTGACGCTTGAAATACTCCCCTGTGACACGTGAGTCAATAATTAAATGACTGAACACTAAGGACTCTCATGGATATGATGGAGAGCCTAGCAGAATATTAAAGGATTATACTGAACATGTTAGCCCTATAATTAACCATATTTATAATTTTTTCTTTAAGAATAGTCAGTTTCCTGCACGATTAAAGTACTCAGCAGTAAACCCGCTTTATAAAAAGGGAGAAAGGGATAAAGTAGACAAATTTAGACCTATTGCTATGTCATCAGTGTTTGCTAAAGTTATTCAAAGGGCTGTGTATGTAAGGATAACTGATCATTTTATATCACATAATTTGCAATCAAATGCACAGTTCGGCTTAAGAAGTCGTTTAACAACTGAAAATGCTATTTTCTCATTTCTCTGTGAGGTGCTGAATAGATGAAACAAAAGGTTTCGACGCTAGGCAATTTTTCGATTTAACTAACACGTTTGATTGCGTTGATCACAAAATATTGCTCCAGAAGTTGGACTATTACTGAATACGAGGAGTAGCTTACAACTGGTTCACCTCTTACTTTAACAAGAATAATCAAAAGTCATTATTCACAGTGCTTTGAATGGCTGTGACGTGAAGTCTGAGAGGGGTACGGTTAAATGGGGGCTGTCCCGGGAACAGTGTTGGGTCACTACTGTTCCTTATTTATATAAATGATATTCCCTCTAGTATTAGGGTAACTGTTTGCTGATGACACTAGCTTGGTAGTAAAGGATGTTGTGAGCAACATTTTCTCGGTTTGAAATAGTGAAGTTCATCACATAAGTTCATGGCTTGTAGAAAATAGCCGGCCGCGGTGGTCTCGCGGTTCTAGGCGCTCAGTCCGGAGCCGCGCGACTGCTACGGTCGCAGGTTCGAATCCTGCCTCGGTCATGGATGTGTGTGATGTCCTTCGGTTAGTTAGGTTTAAGTAGTTCTAAGTTCTAGGGGACTGATAACCATAGATGTTAAGTCCCATAGTGCTCAGAGCCATTTGAACCATTTTATTTGTAGAAAATAAACGGTATCTGAAGTCAGTGATCGTTCTACACGAAAATTAGTCTACTTTGCTTTTTTTCATTCGCTTATGTCATATGGTATTATACACTCCTGGAAATTGAAATAAGAACACCGTGAATTCATTGTCCCAGGAAGGGGAAACTTTATTGACACATTCCTGGGGTCAGATACATCACATGATCACACTGACAGAACCACAGGCACATAGACACAGGCAACAGAGCATGCACAATGTCGACACTAGTACAGTGTATATCCACCTTTCGCAGCAATCCAGGCTGCTATTTTCCCATGGAGACGACCGTAGAGATGCTGGATGTAGTCCTGTGGAACGGCTTGTCATGCTATTTCCACCTGACGCCTCAGTTGGACCAGCATTCGTGCTGGACGTGCAGACCGCGTGAGACGACGCTTCATCCAGTCCCAAACATGCTCAATGGGGGACAGATCCGGAGATCTTGCTGGCCAGGGTAGTTGACTTACACCATCTAGAGCACGTTGGGTGGCACGGGATACATGCGGACGTGCATTGTCCTGTTGGAACAGCAAGTTCCCTTGCCGGCCTAGGAATGGTAGAACGATGGGTTCGATGACGGTTTGGATGTACCGTGCACTATTCAGTGTCCCCTCGACGATCACCAGTGGTGTACGGCCAGTGTAGGAGATCGCTCCCCACACCATGATGCCGGGTGTTGGCCCTGTGTGCCTCGGTCGTATGCAGTCCTGATTGTGGCGCTCACCTGCACGGCGCCAAACACGCATACGACCATCATTGGCACCAAGGCAGAAGCGACTCTCATCGCTGAAGACGACACGTCTCCATTCGTCCCTCCATTCACGCCTGTCGCGACACCACTGGAGGCGGGCTGCACGATGTTGGGGCGTGAGCGGAAGACGGCCTAACGGTGTGCGGGACCGTAGCCCAGCTTCATGGAGACGGTTGCGAATGGTCCTCGCCGATACCCCAGGAGCAACAGTGTCCCTAATTTGCTGGGAAGTGGCGGTGCGGTCCCCTACGGCACTGCGTAGGATCCTACGGTCTTGGCGTGCATCCGTGCGTCGCTGCGGTCCGGTCCCAGGTCGACGGGCACGTGCACCTTCCGCCGACCACTGGCGACAACATCGATGTACTGTGGAGACCTCCCGCCCCACGTGTTGAGCAATTCGGCGGTACGTCCACCTGGCCTCCCGCATACCCACTATACGCCCTCGCTCAAAGTCCGTCAACTGCACATACGGTTCACGTCCACGCTGTCGCGGCATGCTACCAGTGTTTGCGATGGAGCTCCGTATGCCACGGCAAACTGGCTGACACTGACGGCGGCGGTGCACAAATGCTGCGCAGCTAGCGCCATTCGACGGCCAACACCGCGGTTGCTGGTGTGTCCGCTGTGCCGTGCGTGTGATCATTGCTTGTACAGCCCTCTCGCAGTGTCCGGAGCAAGTATGGTGGGTCTGACACACCGGTGTCAATGTGTTCTTTTTTCCATTTCCAGGAGTGTATTTTGGGGTAATTCTTCCAATTCTAAAAGGGTATTTTTGTCTCAGAAACAGGCAGTTCGGGCAATAAGTGGTGTAAGTTCACGAACCTCTTGCCTACCCTGTTCACTAGTCTGGGTGTCTTGCATTGGCCTCTCAATATACGTATTCTTCAAATCGTTTCTTGTTAACAAAATCAGCCTATTGCCAAGAATTAGCAGCTTTCACTCTGCTAATACTCGGCAGAAATCCATTCTGCATTTTGATCACATAAGCTACCACAAGAATTGAAAAATCTTAGCAGTAATCCACGCGCTTTCAAATCGAAACTGAAGAGTTTCCTCATGTGTCACTCCTTCTATTCTCTTGTGGAGTTCCTTGAAAAATTAAGCTGATTCTTATGCTACATTGTTGAGTGCGTTTACAAATACATATGGTTTGATTTTTAGTGCTCATAAACACTTTCTATCTGTTATTACTGTTATATTGTAATTTCAATACTGATACGTTCCATGACCTTGGAGATTTGCTCCTCAATTTGGTCCTACGGAACTTGACGTGTAAATAAAATAAAATAAAAATGACACCAGACGTGCCAGCACAGATAAGGTAATTGTCATAAGAAATGGGCAAGTGCTTTGTAGGCTCATAGCTGTAGGCCAATAGCGTTCCAGATGTGTTCTATCGGGTTTATATTAGTAGTACTTGATGGCAAAGACAGTAACATGATGACGTATTTGTAAGGACTCGCTGCTGTGTGATATTAATTTTTAATTTTTTCCCTTACACTGCGTATCGGTTTCGGCTAAACTGTCGCTACCGAGTGACGCATATATTGTCTAGATGGTCTGACATACATGTAACATCGTTGGGAACTGTATTTTATCTGTCGTACTATATTTGCTGGGTTAACGTCGTGATTAATTTGTTGTGACAGTAATATGACATCATAGCTACATAAATGTGCAATTACTGTCATAACAAATTAACTAATTTAGCAAATAGAAAACTGCAGTTAAAATACAGTTGCCAAAGATATGTACTGAAAGGGAAGAAACTAAATTAATAACGCACTCTTGCTCACTAGCTAACTTAAACAACGCTGCATGCCCTGTAGAAAATGAACATCAACATGAGTTCAATAAGATAACCTTTACGCCACTGTAGCACGGTTCTGGACATGTGACACTGGCTGTTATCCTTCGAAACGTTGTCATCGCATTCGGGGAAGAGTGTACGCAAGGGTTGCAGGGCCGGCCGCAGTGGCCGAGCGGTTCTAGGCGCTACAGTCTGGAACCGCGCGGCCGCTTCGGTCGCAGGCTCGAATCCTGCCTGGGGCATGGGTGTGTGTGATGTCATTAGGTTAGTTAGGTTTAAGTAGTGCTAACTTCTATGGGACTGATAATCTCAGATGTTAAGTCCCATAGTGCTCAGAGCCATTTTAACCACTTGAACCAAGGGATCCAAGGCTTCCACTACAATGTTAACGTAGTTCAGAGCTCACATGCTGCGTTCTACTACTTCCACAGGTCCCACTGCTCCAATACGAGTACGAATGACCCCTGATCCTTTAGCGATATATGTACAAATCTGTTGAAACTTTACGAGACTCAAGATGATTTGTTGAGGTTTACTGCAACAGTGATGCGTAATACATAACCGCTTTCTTCACCAACCAAAGGACCAACCTGGGCATGAAAAATTCATTTCTTTGAATACCCAAGATTGCCGCACACCTACTTCCTTCGGGAAAATAACGATTAAAATCTTGTGGGGCTTACAGAATCCCTGAATCACTGTGAGCCCACAGTACGCACAAGGAACTGCAAGCTACAATGTTATCCGCCTTTCTTTTACAATGAGATACTGTGCCGACACAGGTAGTCGTCGTTTCAGCGTGTGTCACATAATGTGCACACAGCTGATATCGAGTGATTGATCGAAACATCGCTACCACTGCCCACCGCTCGACTGACTGCCCACTGATGGCGTGGCGGCGTAGTAGAGACGAATGAGGTGCAAAGAGGGAAATCGTCTGGTTGACAGCCAGGCAGGAGGAGAATTGATACGGACGCTACTTACGTAGGGCAGATTGGGGATTTGGGTCAAATGGGAAATGTCCCAAGGTAGTCGAGGCGGCGAAGGCGACCGCTCGCATTCAGCGGAAATTCCTGAATCGAGTTCCAGTCCGACACAAGTTTTCACCTGTCGTCTTGGGATTTATTACGGAACCTAAATGCGCCCGATGTCCTTGCTTTCACTTAATTCTCATAACCAACGTCCACACATAGCGTGCACGCCGAGAGGGTGATGTTTGGTAACAAAATTTCAAATCTGAGGCGGGTATCTACAGTAAAGGTGCTGGTGATACATTCGCAAGTCATTAAAATTACATTTATTGTCATTTATTCCCCACTCGACTTACGTATGCATTAACAAATGTTCTACTTCTATATCTACATGTGTAATCCACAAGCCACCGTACGATGCGTGGCGGAGCGTACGCTGTACAACTGCTAGTCATTTGTTTCCCTGTATCACTCGCAAACAGAATGAAAGGGAAACGACTGTCTGTATGCCACCACATGTACCCTACTTTCTATTATCTTATCTTCGTGATCCTCAGGCGCGCGAAAGGTATGTTGGTGGCAGTAGAATCGTCCTGCAGTCAACTTCACATGTCGGTCTTCTAGCTTTTTTCAATAGCGTTCCTCGAAGAGAACGTTGCCTTCCCTGTAGTAATTCCCATTTCAGTTCTCGAAGCATCTCCGTAATACTTGCGTGTTGTTCAAACCTACCGATAACAAATCTAGCAACCCACCTTTGAAATGCTTCGAAATATTTCTTTAACTTGACCTCTTACAGATCCCAAACACTCGAGCAGTACTCAGAAACAGGTCGCACTATGTCCTATATACGATCTCCTTTACAAATGAAGCACACATTCCATATTCTCCCAATAAAACGAAGTCAACCGTCCCCCTTCCTTACCACAGTCCTCAAGTGCTCATTGTGTTTCGTATCGCTTTGCAACGTTTCGCCCAGATATTTAGAACTAGCGACGACTCATTACACCAATTAGAATTTTGGTATAAATCATTCTGTTCCGTCATAACGTACAAGCAACCTGCAGAGCTTTTCGGTAACATATATAATTTTCTATTTTTGGGTCGGCCAGTGTGGCCGAGCGGTTCTAGGCGGTACAGTCTGGAACCGCGCGACCGCTACAGTTGCAGGCTCGAATCCTGCCTCGGGCATGGATGTGTGTGATGTCCTTAGGTTAGTTAGGTTTAAGTAGTTCTAAGTTCTAGGAGACTGATGACCACAGCAGTTAAGTCCTATAGTGCTCAGAGCCAGTTGAACCATTTTTTTCTATTTATGACATTAATGGTTCTAATGTTTTTCCTATATATATGACATTTGCACTCACTAGTACAATGGGTGTGGACAGTTACCAGATACGTCATGTCCTAGCGATTAGTATGGTATAATCTTCCATCGTTGAGCTTTCAAACTTGTGTTGCCTGCAGTTGTCCAAATAGTTGAAAGTAGCCATAGCCTAAATAGTATATTAGTACAACAGGTAAAGTAAAATTCAGAGTTTGAGATGGATTGAAGTCATTTAAACAATTTGTTGCAGCGGTGGAAGCAAGTCTATGAAAACAATTTTTTTTCTGTTTATCATTATCTTACATTCTTCAGTGAGCTCTTTAAATTCAGTATTTATATTGATGGCGAGTGAATCACTTCTCCTGGAGGTGATTCACACGAAGATTGTCCCCTCAGATAGAAACATCGAGTAAGTGCAACACTACACTGCGCAACACAATGAAGGGGTCGCTTTTTCGAAACACCGTAACTGTCTCCCATAGTGCCGCAAAAGTTTGAAATTTGGCTCAGAGGTGCCTACAACTTCATCTATAATGGTACAAAAGCGTGGCGCCCTGTGACGTCTCCTTGTGGCTTTGCGACGCTTCAAACGGAAACCTGTCAACACAAGCGGAAAAGAGGCCAGAAATGAGAAGTTTAAGTGAGGTGTAAGGCGGGTTAATGATGTCACATCGCCATCATATTTCACCACAATTCTGCCAAACGCCATCGTGAACATTGGCACGATGGGTAGATTGTCACACTCCCTCTTATCGCACCCCACCCCTCTTGCCACTTTTGGAAAGGAGGTCAGAACCGCGACGACCAGCATTGAAATCACGCGTTTCTCTTGTGAGTGGCCGAAGAAAACATTTCAGACGTGCTGCCTCTCAGCCTCGGAAAGTGGCATAAACGACATCAGCGAAACCACGGCTTCCCTTGTGGGGCCCATTTACACACATTTCTCTGTCGTCGTAAACGCCAGTTTGCGTGTGATGTGCACCATAATCATGTTCTTGGCAAACCCTGGACACCGCTGACACCTCCCGGATGATTCAAGCCATCTGTATCGCCATAGTGGAGCAGGATCCTAATTAAATGTGATCGGGCGCCTTGGGTGTGTATTTCGATGGTGATTTCTGTTCTTGTATACGGAGTGGAGACACTAGGGACCGTTCAAAATCACTCAAAGAAATCTGAACGCAATCCGAAGCAGCAAAAGGTATTTATGCTTTTTAGTCCTCCTGTGACATGATCTCACGGCACTGATAAGAGCGTGAATAAAACAGAAGGGGTTCCTCTAAGATCCTCCAGCCCGGCAGCACCCTCTGTACCACGCCCGCACCTTTGTTGAACCCTTTAAAATGTACCTGCAAAGAAACACGCAATCACCCGTGACTACATTCCAGTAGAACAGGCAACCCTATCGACACAACCTCCCGGAGTGTCGCTCTATTGCTGCATTAGCACTTCCTGGCCACATGCGAAATCTAGAGGGTGTTATTAGACGACTGACAATTAAACATTCTATATGAGCAATTAACTGAGAGGAAACTTTATACAAGATTGGAGTCAGATTTGTTGAATGCTGAGCGAAATCTAATACAAAACCGTATGTTTCAACTATGTTTGGATTGTTTTAAAGAGAATCCATTTAATTCTGAGCGTCTATTTTCTGATTTGGATGAGTCGTGGTCCTTCACATTATGACGGAAGCGAAATCTCTGAAGCCGATGAATCCATTTAGCATGTCGGAAAGGTTACTGATGTTTTTTCTGAATTGGGAAATGGTATTTCCATATTGATAAGGGTAAAATGATAACCGGCGAAAACCACTCAATGATTGTCAATAACTGCGTGAAGGAATACAAAAGAAAAACCCTATAGTGTAATTGAGAAAAATTAGCAGGACAAACACCTCCCTGAACAGGTGTTTTGGGATCTTAAGAAGTGAAGGACTCCAGGGACGAATTGTTCAAACATCCACCACATTCATCAGAATTGACAATCTCACCCTTACACATATTGCATTTCTAGCGAAACCTGTGGCTGGAACATTTTTTAAACCTATGATATGTTATGGCAGTTGTATTTTACAGACCATCCACAGTCACACAGTCAGAGGTGGAATTTATTACTCTCTCCCTCCTTCCTCTTTCTTATCTTCCTCCCTATTTTCCTTTCTTAAGTCACCATTATTGTGACAGGTTGTATGCTGTGCTACATATTTCCCACCTTCTGAGAATTGCTTCATCTCTGCCTAATTGTTACACCGAACATCCTCTACAATGTATTTGCATATTCTTTTGTACCCCAAGCCCTTACCCTTGTAGGGTAGTCCGCCCTTCTATCATGGTGGCATATAAGCTTGACCTGAGAAAACTGTCATTCGTGACTTGCAACATTCAAGCTGTATTCGTCTGTGTTAATCTACTTAAGATATCTTCCTTGCTTATCCCATACTGTGCTATCTTATTGTACAGATATGAGGATTCTTTCACTTTTGCATTACTGTGTTGTTCCCATCTGCTACATTTTGTAGGGATTCTCTTAGTATGGGCAGAATTTTGTTTTCCAAGTTTTACATTTCCTTGGGAGGCTACGGACAGCAGAGCCAATTCAGTCCCTTAAGCAACACTGCAGAACAGAACACCACCGAATGGTAAGCCATTTCCGATGCAGGCGTTGGCAGCAGATGTACCATGTGGCACGATAGCGAGTCAGTGGAGTGAGGAAATGTAGGCTAACGTATCTTCCCCGGTGATCTTTACGTCGGGGACCCATCAATACTCAAGCACGATGTCTATAACTTTTGTTTACTAAATATTAGGTATTAGTGTCTACATTTTGCCTAAAAATGCTGGTGGAAGACTAACTGTCGTTAAAATTTTAATAATACATACAACTATGAAAGTCATTAGACCACATACGAATAGATACGGAGTTGTACGAAGTGTGCAAAAATTTCTGGTGAACTCCAATCTAGTCAATTGAAAACGGGTTGTAATACGAGTCTCTTCTCTTATTAGACATCTTAACCATGCTCACAATTCTTAGTAACTTTTTAATTGTAAACTGTTTCAAGGTGCTCGTTAATATACGCACTGTAATGGCAAATCGAGATTTATTTCAAATAGATTATGTACCCACATGCTCAGATTATAACCAAAAAGGTCACTTGCTTGCACCTTCAAGCGACTCTATTGTCCCAAAAGAACTACATTACTTGATTGTGTCAAGGATAGATCTACGAGAAACGGGTCATAGGAAATCATCCGCGTCAATTTATTGATGTAATCCAGGGAAGGGTTAACTTAACTTCTGCAGCCGCAGTGGGACAGCGTGGCCAGTTATTCTATGCGTCATCTACACCACTTTCTACTGGCTCGAGGTTACACTGTAACGTTTACGGAGGTTTAGTATCACGATAGCATCTGCCAACATCTTCGTCTTTCTTCTTTTTATCCTTAAAACTGAAACTGTAGTAAGTACAGAATGTAGGTTTTCACGGCCGGTATTTGCAGAATTACTTACGTCTGCTTGCTGAATTTGTTCGATTCTGTAACTCCTTTCTGAGTCGTTAAAGCTGCTGATGACGTTACAGCATGAGAAGACCAAATGACAAGCAGACAATTATACTTTAGACCAAGACCCTACGCAGGCAACGGCCTTGCTGCAGTGGATACACCGGTTCCCGTGAGATCATCGATGTTAAGCGCTGTTGGGCGTGGCCGGCACTTGGATGGGTGACCATCCAGCCGCCATGCGCTGTTGCCATTTTTCGGGGTGCACTCAGCCTCGTGATGCCAGTTGATGAGCTACTCGACCGAATAGTAGCGGCTTCGGTCAAGAATACCATCATAACGACCGGGAGAGCGGTGTGCTGACCCCACGCCCCTCCTATCTGCATCCTCCTCGGAGGATGACACGGCGGTCGGATGGTCCCGGTAGGCCACTCGTGGCCTGAAGACGGAGTGCTTGAAGGCCCTACGCCCAAAAACCAAATATCAGCCACTACTCGCTCAGTACGTTGGTGTGAAAGGCGGATAACGTCGAAAATAAATCTAAATACCTAGAAGGTACCATAGTTCATTTCTGAGCTTCAGCTGTTCACTGCGCCCATGTATTTCGGTCGAAAATACAGTTACGTGTATTAACTAAACAATAACAAATTTGCCACTTCGCTTGTTTTCGTTTGAGGCAGGTATTTCACGTTATTATGAACCATCAAAGTCGGACTGTGGATACCTGCAGAGGGCGGCACACATTATGGAGTATGGGCGTATGTCTGTAAACATTGTATAATTAAGGAAACGTGGAACAACTAACATTGCTGTGGCAGCTGAGTCAACACATTTAAATTAACTGTATTTGTTTAGCTAATGAATGTGCTTCCACGAACAGTACTTGAATTTTTTGCCAGCACACTCCATTTACGTCTGCTTTGGGCGTTGCTAACTGAGGTTATAAAACAGTGTTATTTTTACAAGCGAACACGACGTAATATCAACTGGAGCAGAAGTTAATTTTGCGTGAATATTATTATTATATTTTAGTCTTCTGTAGGCACTAGAACAAGTAACTTAGTTATAGACTGAATTTCATAAGCGTTTTCTTTTGATGAAAGTATTCAGACATTCTAACTTTATGATTGTCTTCTTGTACTGTTTCGGGGCGAAGTACGACGAGATTTGTATATGCTTCAAAAATTATGGAAGTCACCGATGTTATTCATGAAAGAATAATACCTCAAGTAACAGAAGGCACGGTGATGATTGGAATCACGTATTTGTATGAAAATACTCGTCAAGAAGTTAATTGAGAGGGCAACGGATAAAGATGCCTCTACTTATATGGTACGTAGCCAAACCTTTGATTTTAGCAACACTCACGGTCTTTTCTGCTCAAGTATAACTGATACGTTGTGGCGTCTATCTACTGTTTGCTTTGAACTAAGTACCTGCGAGAACAGAGAATCCAGTAATAGAATACACGGTAGTGTTGTACTTATTCAAAAAGCACTCCGTCTTCAGGCCACGAGTGGCCTACCGGGACCATCCGACCGCCGTGTCATCCTCAGTGGAGGATACAGATTGGAGGGGCGTGGGGTCAGCACACCGCTCTCCCAGTCGTTATGATGGTATTCCTGACCGAAGCTGTTACTGCTCGGTCGAGAAGCTCCTCAATTGGCATCACGAGGCTGAGTGCACCCCGAAAAATGGCAACAGCGCATGGCGGCCTGGATGATCACCCATCCAAGTGCCGACTACGCCCGACAGCGCTTAACTTCGGTGATCTCACGGGAACTGGTGTATCCACTGCGGCAAGGCCGTTGCCCGTTGTACTTATTCGCATTCTCTAATTATCGTAAAAAAAATTAATCTACCGTGTTAGCGGCACACTATTTTGTGGTGGTCCAGTATTATGATATTGTCCAAAGAACTTTCCTTATTTCACATCAGCTTGAAACGGGACCCAGTTAGAGAGTTTGTATCAAACAGGAAATACTATTTTGAGACACCACAGCTAGCGAGCTGTGTAAGGGATTTTCAAGCAGAGAAAATAGTGCGGCAACTGTGATACTTGTACGAACAGCAGACCAGAACACGTTACTTCACCATACACTATGGAAGTTACCCTACTGCTAGAAATATACAGGATGGATAAAAATTGTGTTACGAAACTTTAACCCTGGATAGCTGATGCCAGTAGGAACCAAAATTACTAATGTTGTGTAGTCGACAACGTACAATTTTTAAACTTCGGAAACTTGGCGCCACGTGCTCCGATTGGCCGCGGGATTGCCCTGTTACCGGATGCTCTTGAAAACGCATGACCGCGAATGCTTTGCCTGCCGAAGATCGCGATGTATCCAAGGCGCCCCGCACGTTCGGTGGCAGCGCGCCAGCCTTCCAGGGAACGAGTCCGCCGGGGTCTCGACATATCCATTGTAGTTTCATGATAAGACGTACTGGGATCAAACCCGTTAACAGCTGTTAGTTCGCGTACAGAAAGTCTTTTACTTAAAGCAGGCATGATGAAATTGCAGGTGACGTGTATGTATTCCGAAGCGAAGCTTACGTGTGAATGCCTGTGACGTGAGATGGAGACCGACAGTAAGACCTATTCGAGACGTGTGCGTATCACTTTGGGGCAGTGCCGGGACGAGGGACGTTTGTATGTGTGAACCGACAACCATAGCCCTGCCCGTCAAACGACGAACGGCAACTGGACAATCCCATGGCCAATCGGAGCGCTTGACGCCAAGTTTTCGTAGTTTACAAATGGTGCATTGTCGATCTACACAACATTAGTAATTTTGATTCCTACTACCATGAGGTATCCAGAGTTAAAATTTCGTGGCACAATTTTTCTCCACCTTGTACAATATTTTTAAATCGCTAATAGTTCACTTTGTAGGAACGGCTAGATTGTTACTTACTGTTCAAATGACACATTAAGTTGCAGGTAGGCACAACTGAAAGACAAATATATATAGCTTTCGGCCACAGCTTTCATCCGCAAAAGAGAAACAAAGAAACACACGACATTCATACACACAAGCAAGCACACCTCACGCACACACGACCAACCAACGAGTTAGTGGTCATGTCTGTGTGAGGTGTGCTTGCTTTTGTGTACAAATGGTATGTGTTTCTGTGTTTTTATTTTGCTGATCGAAGTGTGTTTCTCAGTTTCTGTTTTGCTGACGGAGGCTGTGGTTCAAAATCTACATCTACATCTACGTCCATACTCCGCAAGCCACCTGACGGTGTGTGGCGGAGGGTACCTTCAGTACCTCTATCGGTTCTCCCTTCTATTCCAGTCTCGTATTGTTCGTGGAAAGAAGGACTGTCGGTATGCCTCTGTGTGGGCTCTAATCTCTCTGGTTTTATCCTCATGGTCTCTTCGCGAGATATACGTAGGAGGGAGCAATATACTGCTTGACTCTTCGGTAAAGGTATGTTCTCGAAACTTCAATAAAAGCCCGTACCGAGCTACTGAGCGTCTCTCCTGCAGAGTCTTCCACTGGAGTTTATCTATCATCTCCGTAACGCTTTCGCGATTACTAAATGATCCTGTAACGAAGCGCGCTGCTCTCCGTTGGATCTTCTCTATCTCTTCTATCAACCCTATCTGGTACGGATCCCACACTGCTGAGCAGTATTCAAGCAGTGGGCGAACAAGCGTACTGTAACCTACTTCCTTTGTTTTCGGATTGCATTTCCTTAGGATTCTTCCAATGAATCTCAGTCTGGCATCTGCTTTACCGACGATCAACATTATATGATCATTCCATTTTAAATCACTCCTAATGCGTACTCCCAGATAATTTATGGTATTAACTGCTTCCAGTTGCTGACCTGCTATTTTGTAGCTAAATGATAAAGGATCTATCTTTCTGTATATTCGCAGCACATTACACTTGTCTACATTGAGATTCAATTGCCATTCCCTGCACCATGCGTCAATTCGCTGCAGATCCTCCTGCATTTCAATACAATTTTCCATTGTTACAACCTCTCGGTACACCACAGCATCATCTGCAAAAAGCCTCAGTGAACTTCCGATGTCATCCACCAGGTCATTTATGTATATTGTGAATAGCAACGGTCCTATGACACTCCCCTGCGGCACACCTGAAATCACTCTTACTTCGGAAGACTTCTCTCCATTGAGAATAACATGCTGCGTCCTGTTATCTAGGAACTTCTCAATCCAATCACACAATTGGTCTGATAGTCCATATGCTCTTACTTTGTTCATTAAATGGCTCTGACCACTATGGAACTTAACATCAGTCCCCTAGAACTTAGAACTACTTACCTAAGGACATCACATAACACCCAGTCATCACGAGGCAGAGAAAATCCCTGACCCCGCCGGGAATCGAACCCGGGAACCGCACGACCACGAGCTGCGTACGCGGAGGCTGTGGTCGAAAGCTTTGTGTATATGTTTTTTAATTGTACCTGTCTGCAAGTTAATGTGTATTCTTTACGGTAGGTACCAATTCTATATGTTCCTACATTGTTGATATGCCTACGTGGAGTTTCCATTGTTTGTCACAGTCCACAATGCATTACAGTAAGATATGTTGTTACACATTCTAGAAATAGTGTGTGTATGTGTGTGTGTGTGTGTGTGTGTGTGTGTGTGTGTGTGTTTTGTGCCTGTCCGTTTGAGAGAAAGCGCGCGCGTACACAAACGCACACACGCATAGCGTTATCGAAGAGTAGCATCACTTTCCGTAGTCTTCCTGGTCGTTGTCCTTGGACTGCGTCTGCAAGACGTCACAGTTCTTGATTAAAATGTCGGGGAAGTAATTCGTAGTACAACACACAGTCGTTGTTACACTAGATATATAACATTATCGTTTCTGGATGCGCACAGGCCTTTATACGGGGAGTTACTGCTTTGTTTGTGCTCAACCATTCCTTTCTTTTCTTTATATTAGCATAAAGACATCATTTATAGTTGCCAGTAACGATACAGGATACAAATTGTCGGTGTTGTTCACGAGCCAATTTATCACGTGCAAAAAACACAGATGTAAACATGACCACCCGTTGATTTTTGTGATTTTGGCTTATAGCATTCCGTATGCGTACACCTGATTTTTGAAGCTTCCCTACTGTAGTCAAATGTCGCATTATGTAGAATGATCACAGTTAATTATATAAGCCAGATCTCGAGTACAATGAGGTGGGTTATTTAGGATTAATGCGCTTAAACGACCTTTATCAAACCGCGAAGGTCTTCCTGAACGTGGAGAGTCATTAATGTCAAAACGATCCGTCTTAAAACTAGCAAACCAATTAGTTGCCGTGCTCTGTCCAACGGCACCATCCCCATACACGGGACAAATGTTTCTTTCCACCTCTGCTCCTGTCACCCGTCTAATGGGCACAGACAGGAGAGTATGTCCAAAATGTCCCTATATCTCTTCTTGGCACTCCAATTTCTAGCGTCCAAAGCTCCATTCACCATCTCCAAATGACAAAATAACAATATGTAAACTGAAACAGCAACAGTGAACTACAAATAAAGAATGAAAATCGATAAATAAACCCACAGGAACCAGAAGAGCAACATTAAAAAAAAAAATAATCTACGAACATATGCATCAACCTAATAGATTAAATGTCCCGGTGTAGGCCAAGGTTTTCGACAAATCTTACTGGGTTTGAGGCACACACAGTAACTGGCTATCCCCTCTCGAACTCTTTCAAATATGAATCGCTCTGACCCACTCTAGGCCCTCTGAACTTTGGCTGAAAAGAATCGAAGTCTGTAATGGCTGGATCTCAGACAGCCTGCTCTGTACTATAAGAAACTTACACAAATAAGTTAAATAATCTTGCGCCAGAATGAAAGAATGTTTATCAGTTTCGTTAGAAAAAAGATTTGATACTACTACTATATTTTCATTGTTGCCGCTCAAGTAATTTCGTCCAGTTCTTCCCGCACGAGATAAGAAAGCTGTTCTGTTAGCCCTGCATTTCGTAAGAAACACCAGTCAACCACAGACCTGCATTCCTTTATACCGTTCACTCTTAGTACACTTTTTCTGTAACTTCTAACCACTTGCTTTATGCAGCCTTTTGTCGATTACAAATAATAATATCTATATTATTATGTTATTAGTTACCTCATCTGTAATAATTAATGTTGAGGAAGTGTTTTCACAAAATTGTAGTTGTTGTTGTGTTGTTCTTCAGTCTGAAGACTGGTTTGAAACGATACATCAGGTGAATACGCAACTGCGAATAATGACTAACATCGGCTGTAGAATGGAATGAAGACACTGAAAATTTCTGCGCGACCAGGACTCAAAATCGGGAAATCCGGGTTCTAGTCCTGGTCCGGCACAAATGTTCAATGTCGTCATTCCATTCTACAGCCGATGTTAGTCATTATTCGCAGTTGCGAATTCACCTGATGTGTTTCATCGCAGTACATCGTCATCACAATAATACAGACACTGAAATATCGGTTTGAAACAACTTCTCTATGCCATTCTGCAAGTCTCTTCATCTCCGAATATCTGCTGCAACTTATATCCTGAATCTGTTTACTGTTTTCGTCTCTTGGTCTGCTCTACGATTGTTAATCCCGTGGCCACACAGACTCATTTCCCTCCAGAACTACATTGATAATCTCTTGATATCTCAGAAAGTGTCGTATACACCGATCCCTTCTTTCAGTCAAGTTATGACACATATTTCTAGTCTCCCCAGTTGTGTTCAGTACCTCCTCATTGGTTACGTGACCAGCCCATCTAATCTTCAGCAGTTTTCTGGAGCAGTACACTTCAAAAGCTTCTGGTCTCTTCTTGTCTGAACTGTTCATCAACCACGATTCACTTCCAGATATGACTACACAACAGGTAGAAATTTCCAGGAAAGTGTTTCTAGCGCTTAAGTCTACATTCGATGTTAATAAATGTGTCCTCTTCAGAAATGCTTTTTTTGTCATCGTCAGTAAATATTTATATATCCTCTCTACTTCGGCCATCATCAGTTATTTTGCTGGCCAAATAGCGAAACTCATCTACTACCTTAATTGTCTCGTTTCCTTCTCCATGGCCTGATTTAACTTAACTACATTCCATTATTCTTGTTTTGTTTTTGGTGATGTTCATCTTTATCCTCCTTTCAAGTCATCGTCTATTCCGGTCAACTGCTCTTCCATGTCCTTTGCTGTCTCTGACAGAATTACAATGTTATCGGAAAACCTGAAGGTTTTTATTTTTTTCTCCCTGAGCTTTAATACCTACCCCAAATTTTTCTTTGGTTTCCTTTACTGTTTGCTTAATGTACAGATTGAATAACACCGGGGATAAGCTATAATCCTGTCTCACTCCCTTCTCAACCAGCGCATTACTTTCATTGCCTCGACTTTTATAACTGCCGTTTGGTTTCTGGACAAGTTGTAAATAGCATTTCGCTCCCAGCGTTTTACTCACTCTACCTACAGAATTTCAAAGACAGTATTCCAGTCTGCTTTCTCATAAGCTTTCTCTAAGTCTACAGATGCTATAAACATAGATTTGCCTTTCCTTAACCTATCCTCTAAGGTAAGTCTTAGGTGCAGTATTACCTCGCGTGCTCTGCGAGGCGGACGTCCACCAATTTTCCCATTCTTCTGTAAGGAATTCGTGTTAGTATTTTGCAACCGTGACTTATCAAACTAATAGCTCGATGATTATCACACCTATCAGCAACTAGTTTCTTTGGTGTTGCAGTTATTTTCTTCTTCATGACTCAGGGTATCTCGCCCTTCTCATAAATCTTGCACACCAGATGGAAGAGTTTTGTCATGGCCGTCTCCCCTAAGGCTATCAGTACTTCTGGTGGAATATCCTCTATTCCCGGTGCCTTATTTCGACGTAGGTCTTTCAGTGCTGTATCTCATTCTTCTCACATTGATTGTTGTCATTATAACCCCAAAACACGTGACCACGAGACTTCTCTAGATATCCAACCCTCGATGCGACAATTTTTTTTTGAAAAATGGATGACTTGGCAGAGAGTTTAGCTGTAGATCTGTTCATTTTGGCTACTCAGTAATCTTTCCACCTCGAAAATCACCTCGTCGTTATTCTGAAGATTCCTGTCATGCAATGGGTTATTCATTCAAGGAAGAAGGCCCTAAATACACTGCCAGGAGAATACGGGGACTGAGACGAAATTTGATAGCCCAAATATGGTGCGTGTGTGATTGCTTTCTGTGTTCCTTTGTTTGGTGGCTAGAGTGGTACGCCCAGCACTCGGCCTTGATGAAGTTAAGAAAATCAGCTGGGTTGGCCAGACACGATTGCAGAATTTCCACAACTGCATCATTTCCACAGTTGCCTATATTGGGATAGCGTTTCGAGTGAGTGCGAGGAGTCTAAGAGTCCAGCGTGCGGCAAGCTTTGTCATGCTCTAAACGTCAGAAAGGTCTTCAAAACTTATGGAAGACTGACTTACACTTTTTACACGATAGTTTAGATTGTGAAATGTCGTTCTTACAACAGGGGTTAAAGATAGGAAAAACCGTCCGATTATAACCAGTACCGGTATTTTAGTTCTGAATAACCTTTATTTTTGACATTTGTTTGATCTCGCATATAAGCTTTTCTTTTCACTTTCTACTTATATCCGGGTAAAATAAACGTTTATCAATTTCACCTAATGCCAAAGCTGAAATGTTTGGTTTATAAAAAGCTTTTTTTTAAAGAATGGTGATGTTTATTCCTAAATTTTCCATTGCTTTGTAATATTGGGTTACTGCAGAAAAGGTGAAATGCGATCAGTTGTTAGTAAGAAACAACGCCAGCAGCTAGAAACTAGCAGCAAACACATGACACAAGAATAGGTACAGCAGTGCTCAGACAATTCTGTACCTGTTACCGCGTGGAGTCGCCTATTAACTGGTACGTGTGTACAAAAGACTTGCCCCCACCTGGTCTACACGGCAGTTTCTCGCTGTTGTCCTTGGTCTTCGGTTATATCGCAGAATGGTACCATCCCTAGGTTCGAAGTACTTTACGAAGTGCAGCAGCAATGAAGTACGATGCTGCATTTACTTTAAATGATGGAAAACTGAAGGCGGCACATCAAACTTGCGACATCATATCAGGAAAAACATAACCGACGGTGCCTTGAAGAGAAGGTAAATTCCATTGATTTATTGGTAATTAAAGGGTGAATCCTAAAGGACTTAACAACTTTGGAGTGCGGTAAAAATTTATTCAGGTGACTTACAAAAACGACTGATGTGTCACTGTTTAGGAAACAACCTCAAGCTCACATAAAACCGTCTTTTATCGCTTTGGTTCTATGCGACCATCATTTGTGATGCGCCAAACATCTCAACGGCAACCAGATTTTTCCCACACTCGATGCAACAAAATGGACGTAACTTGTACAATCCTTTTCAACAAATTCTTGTGCCTAGAGTAAATTTTAGTCCTTCTTGAAAGCACTTTAGTGTATTCTGTGCAAAATTTACGCCGGACACTTGTTGCAGATTTCGTTTCATGTAACCAAAACACACAGTGAGGACGCTCAACGCCAGTAAAAGTAGCCATTTTAACTGTTCACTAAGCCGGTGCTCCTCGTGGCGGAATGGGATGTTGACGCAGAACGTCAGTCAGACTTCAGATTGTTTGCTACAAAATGACACACGTACTGGTTCTGTAAGTTATCTCAATAAATTTTCGTATCATTCCAAAGTTGTAAAGATCTTTTTGACTAAACCTGCAATGACATGCTACAAACTGATAATAACTGAATCGCTTATGCTGTTGTTGCTTCAGGGTGAAAAGTTCATATCATCAAAAAGTGACGATGGAGGGAAGTCATCAACAAGACCTTTCGCTCTCGCTACGCCTGTCTCTTTCACTTCGCGATCTTTGCTGACGAAACTGAGACCTGGTTATGCCACAGCCTCAACCACATAACATTTGATATCCCCTGTACCTTAATCTATACTGCAGTTTTTCAATATTTAACCGAAATCTACAACCGAAAAATTGTAATTTTAAAAAGCGGCTATTGTAACGGTTTTAATCATACAGAAGCAAAGCATTTTTCACAACGCGCATTACCCAGCGGGCATTCAGTCATAAAACGTGTCTTTTCATTTCAGTACTTGTGTTCATTTCCAGCTTGAGCTGGAGAAACGCATGTTAGCTCCGCACTCAACGTAGCTGACAATAACATGTGCCAATAGCCTCAGGTTTGGCATGTAAGTGTCAACATCGTTACTGACATGGTTCAAATGGCTCTGAGCACTATGGGACTCAACTGCTGAGGTCATTAGTCCCCTAGAACTTAGAACTAGTTAAAACTAACCTAAGTACATCACAAACATCCATGCCCTAGGCAGGATTCGAACCTGCGACCGTAGCGGTCTTGCGGTTCCAGACTGCGTTGCTGACATCCTCTAATATATGTCACATAATATCTCGAGAGTGGAAAGATATACGGCCCGTTTTGCACCGTTAAAGTAAATTAAGATATGTCAGCGAGATGTGATAAAGGTGTATAAGCTGCAAAGAAAATGTTTTTCCGCCAGATAATTTTCTTCAAATCGAATGAGAAAGATCGCATAGCAGAGAACATGCAAAAATCTGAAAACGATGTTTTTACAATTTTTATGCAACAAGTAAGATTTTACTGAGGAACTAACTACATAGTTCAATGTAGGTTCACTCTAGCAACATAAAGCAGTTCTATTTATTTATAAGACAAATAACATGACCTGAAATGTCCCTACTCATATACACTCATGCTCATAAATTAAGGATAATGCTGATACATGGTGAGCGGTGTGCGGGTTTAAATCACCTCGGGGTATGACCATGTGACCTGCGGTCGTCGCAGGTGGCACTGGCAGCAGTCCACATACGCAGAGGTGCATGTCAGAGTACGGTGCAGCGAGTAAGTGTGCAGACGCTTTCGGACGTGTTAATGGTGACCGTGTGTTCAAAACGGCTCAAAGAACACATATTGATGACGTTATGAGTGGTAGAATACTATGGCGACTGAAGGCTCGTCAAACACTGCAGGTCGTAGCACGGATCCTCCGTGTGGCACAAGGTCTGATCTCAAGATAATGGCAACGATTCCAGCAGACAGGAGATGTGTCCAGGCGCTACAGTATGGGACGTCCACAGTGTAAGACACCACAAGAAGACCTATATCTCACCATCAGTGCCCGCAGACGGCAACGGAGTACTGCAGACAGCCTTGCTCGGGACGTTAAAGTAGCCAATGGAACAGTTGTCTGCAGACACACAGTCTAGAGACGTCTGAACGGACATGGTTTATTCGCCCGGAGATCTTCAAGGTGCATCCCACTGACACCAGGACACAGGCGAGCCCGCAAAGCCTCGTGTCAAGAACAGTGGTCACAGGTTATGTTCACGGACGAGTCCAGGTATAGTCTGAACAGTGATTCTCGCCGGGTTTTCATCTGGCGTGAACCAGGAACCAAATACCAACCTCTTAATGTCCTTGAAGGGGGCCTGTATGGAGGTAGTAGTTTGATAGTGTGTGGTGGGATTATGATTGTTGCACGTACACACCTGCACGTCTTTTACAGAGGAACTGTAACAGGTCAGGTGTATCGGGACGTCATTTTGCACCAGTATGTCCGCCTTCCCCCAGATGGATAATAACGCACGGCCCCATCGAGCTACCATCTTGGAGGAGTACCTTAGAAGATATCAGGCGAATGGTGTGGCCTGCCTGTTCTCCACACCAAAACCCCATCGAGCACGTCTGGGATGGTCTCGGTCGACGTATCGCTGCACGTCATAAAACCCCTAGGACACTACAGGAGCTCCGACAGGCACTAGTGCAAGAATAGGAGGCTATACCCAGCCGCTTCTCGACCACCTGATCCAGAGTATTCCAATCCGTTGTGCGGCCTGTGTACATGTGCATGGTGACCATATCCCATATTGATGTCGGGATACTTTCGAAGCAGCGGCGTTTTGTAGCACTTGTTTTCTCAACTTATCACCAATACCGTGGAGTTACAAATCTGTGTCGTGTGTGTTCCCTATGTGCCTATGCTATTAGCGCCAGTTTTTTGTAGTGCCACGTTGTGTGGCACCACATTCTGCAATTACACTTAATTTATGAGCATGAGTGTAGTTGCATGGAACGACTAACACTTCGTATCGCGCCAGGCGCTACGGCAGAGCCGTCGTTCCTGTATGAGCCAGTTACTTTGCTTCCGCTACGTTTAGCACGTCGTAGTGCCTCAGTGAAGAACACGACTAAGCAAACCGACAACCACAAGTACCTATTGTTTCCAGCAGTTCAGTGACTCGCTAGGGCGATTTGATACTCAAGCTGGGGGTCACCCTGTTTCTTATAGCAGCTGGGCAGCGCCGCAGCTTTTCCACACACTTCAAGTACCCGATGGCGATGCCCGTACGACTCCTTGCGGTGCAGTGCATTCCTGTCATATGTCAAGAAGACCTTGCAGATGTTTTTCTCGTCGTAACAGCAACTAAATGTTTTCCAGCCTCCAACCACTGAAGGAAATCGGCTATATTAGGACATTTAATTGTTCCCACTCAAGCGTGGCATACTTAAGCCTTACAATGTTTACGAGCTGGGCTGGTGGTAGCGAACGTATGTTTCATATTTCAATTAGAAGTACAGTTATGTAATAGTTTTATTAATTCAGTTGAATTTAACTCCATTTTAATTAATTTCGTCGCTAGGTTAAAGTATTTAAATAAAAATGTGTTCCGCTCTGTGTCATTTCTTAGAATAAATAAAACTATAGACTGCTACATTTACAGAATAACTAGAAATACTCGAGTGGAAAATTACTTAAAAATATTTTGGCTGTAATTATAAAGTTAATTGAATTGAGTCAATGAAATTGCAAATATAACAAGTTAGTGCAATATCTGGCAAGGTTCATTGCGTGGATTACCAACACTATTCGTCATGGTCATACGGAACTACTTGGATAGAATCATTCACAAAACGATTTCTTATGTGAACGATACCGCTGTAAGCTGATTGCCTTCCTGAAACAGCTAGAGAGGATGTGGATTAAGTGGAGGGTTATAATCGCGAAAATGCTAGTACCAAAGACTGGGGGTCAGGAAGAACAATAGGATCAAGTCGACTGCGTAGCATTTGAAACGACATAGCAAGTGTCACTGACGAAGACACAATGTCACAACTCGACAGTCTGTGTGTGGTTGTATCTCGTAACCAAGGATCGCGTACAATGAGAGAGAGGTATTGAATACCTCTGGGAATTCAGCAACACACGAACGCAGTAAGAGATGGACAGATTTAAACACCTGGAATGATACACAACAGCAAGAAGCAGGAGGAATGACAGAATAAAAGAGAGGCTGAGGAGGATGAGACGAGCCTTCCATACGACCAGATATGTACATGGTGTTTCAGAGGCGTTGCGAGAAATGTCTAGGTGTAGTTTCAGGTACTGATACCTCCCCACAAGCGCCGCGAGGCTGGTAATGAAATGGCAAATTACCGTCTGATGCAGGTAGCGAACGCGCGGGATCTGGGAGTCCCAATAGCGCGCACATGCTGGGCAATGACTCTAGATGCTATGGCTACGAGCACCTTGTGCTGCCCCATTGTTTGTGCTTAGTACAGCGAGCCTCATCCTAGCTGCTATTATATGAACTGGACTCTTGTTTGTGAGACTTAATAAGCAAGGAGAAATACGTTTTTCTTCTTTTTTATTTGGGGGGGGGGGTGGCAACCAGAGACATGTACAGCATGTGTTCTTACAGAAGCATAAGGCACCCCATTCTGCTACGGCTTCAAGCAGGTGTGCCTCACAAACACTGTGTAGTGTGTTTCAAAGCCCCACAGTGTCGTAGTACTCAACAGTGTAATAGCCTTTCTGGAAAGGCTCCCATTTCATCTGAAGTGCTACGAAAGGACTGCAAGCTGTTCGTCGCTCTTACTATTGCTGACAATCAGTCCGTCTGCAACTTGACGCTGGACCTTCAGTGACTTCGCTCAACCATAAGACTTAGAAATTGCTTGGAAATCCTACGTTGTGCACATCACGTCATACACTCACGGCGTATCATTACCAAGGCGTTCTTCTCTTAGGCACTTCTATCCTTCCTGCAACTTTCCGCAATTTGACATAGTAGAATTTACAGTGTTTTCCTCCCAAGGCAGTGCCAATAATTATGGTTTAGACTCCTTTTATTTGATTGGGTTAAGCAATGAGGACAATGTGCTTTCTATTACTTCCATAGATCCTCAGGACCGTGTTGCTGAGTGACGTGCAGAAATTAAGGATTTCTTTTCTAAGGGTTTAGACAAAGCTAGTAATTTTTTCCCATCTCACAACTGAGGACAATGCACAGCAACGTTTTGTTAGAGCACATGCTGTCTCTCATGCCCTTTGAGAACAGGCGGCTAAGCAACTTATTGCTTTGTAAGGCAGTGTGGCTGTAGCGTCCATTACTGGCAGTCATGGGCCTCCGCTCTTCTTACTCTAAAGAAGCCGTCCGGCATAATACGACTGTGCGGCAATTTTAAGAATACTGTCCGTTGTCATGCCCGGAAAAATTCATGGACAAATTGGGTGTCGGTCGTTACTTTTCCCTCTGGAAGAGCATTCGGGTATTTGTCATTGACACTCATCTGGGTTTCTTCAGATTTTTTGGATTGTCATTTGGCAGTGCTCTCACACCCGCGGCGTTTCAGCGCTTCCTGGAGCATCAGGTTTCAAAAGTTCCGTTTCGCTCAAGGAATTTAGATGGCATCGTTGTCTTCAGCTGCAGTCCTGAAGAACACGTTGGTAATTTTGCACCCTCATCCGGAGGTGGAGCTGCAATCACAGACGGAGGCGTCTCGGCGACTGCAGAAGGACCCGAGGCGGCCCTTGGGACAGCCGTTGGTAAGAGGGGCCTAGTTGGAGACGACAGCGACGACCATGAAAGGGCGTCGTCTTCCTTCAGCTCCAGTGTCTTGCCCCAAGTGCCTCTGTCTACCATGCACACTATAAAAAATCGGGTCGTTACTTTGATATCTTGCCTGGGTGCCACAAGCCGTGGCGGATGTGATAACTGAAGCAGGATGTGGTGGCACTGTTCATGTAAAAGTTCAACCAGATCTGGCCCGTCGCATGGGTGGGAGCGGTAGGATGACATGAATAGCAACAAAGCTTCATCCTGTGTGTGGGAGGCGGAAGTCTGTCCATCTAATGCTTAAATGTTGTACAAGCCGTCCATTGTGGCCGAGCGGTTCTAGGCGCTTCAGTCCGGGACCACGCCTCGGGCATGGATGTGTGTGATGTCCTTAGGTTGGCTAGGTTTAAGTAGTCCTAGGTCTAGGGGACTGATGACCTCAGATGTTAAGTCTCACAGTCCTTAGAGCGATTTGATTTTTGTTCGTACAAAGTACTCAGCGGGAGGAACACTGCAATCGTGATGTGGTTGATGCCAGAGGCAGTGTAGATATGTTCCAACTTGGCACAACAAATTGAGTTCCATTGTCAGTCACTACCCCTTACGGCAATCCCTCGAGGCAAAGGATCGACAAGGCCTGGATTGTGGAACAAGCCATAGTAGGGTGCCTAAGAACCATGAATGAAAACTTGCTGAAATCATCAATGACAATAAGCCAACATACGGTCCAGTAAGGACCCGAAAAATATAGGTGCAGACGTTGTCAAGGTATTGAGCTTTCGCCCATTCAAAGAACTGCTGAGCCTGGGCTGACTGATGCTGAGCATAGACTTGTCACTGAGATATCAACTGGATAATTTTTACATCCAGATTGTGCCAAGTGCGATGACGTCGTGCCAACTGCTTGGTGGCAACTACACCCCAGTGACCTTAAGTGTATTAAATGAAACACGCCAGGCTGGAGAAAATGGTTCAAATGGGTCTGAGCACTATGGGACTCAACATCTCTCGTCATCAGTCCCCTAGACTCCCCTAGTCCCCTATACTACATAAACCTATCACACACATCGATGCCCGAGGCAGGATTCGAACCTGCGACCGTAGCAGCAGCGCGGTTCCGGACTGGAGCGCCTAGAACCGCTTGGCCACCACGGCCGGCCCAGGCTGGAGAGCCGAGGGAATTACAATACTTGCCTGGTCATTATCAGCGCGAAGCAATGGCACCTCGGCGACCTGGGATGGCGTGCCGATGGGAAACTGATCGGTGAACCGCAGAGCTACAAATCTGTCTGGCTGAACGCGGTCAAATCACTGCAGATGTAGTGCAACAGACCATGAATATCAGGACCTGTCGCATTGCCCTGGGGAAATTCAAGTTATTAAGTGGAAAGATATGCAAAGCATCTGTCTCTTGGGCATCAACGTTGTAACACAAAGCAGAGGACTCATCGATTATTGAATGTATGTCCACAGGAAGGCGAGAGAGAACATCTGCACTGACATGTTTATATTCTCATACTGATAATTCGGCAAAAGAAGAGCCTTTTGTTAAAACTTCTGCTCTGCGCAAGCTGAAAGACTAAACGAATGTCGTAGCGGTTTATGGTCACTTACAAAGTAGAATTTTTGACCAAAATGGTAGTGGTGAAACTATGTGACACCATAGACAATGGCGGCAGCCTCCTTTTCAGTCAGTATTACACTGAGCTTTGTTCTACAACTTCGAGACGACGGCAGCCGGCCTCTCAGTAACACAATTTATGTGAAAAAATTGCACCGATACCGTGAGGGGATGCACCAGGAGCCAAACTACAGGTTCGGCTGGATCACAATGAACAAGGTATCGGTCACTAAGCGACCCATCTTTCAACTTCTGAAAAGCACACTGATGCTCTGGCGACCAAAAAAAGAGGAACATTTTTCCCGCACAAGAGATGCTAAAGGGAATCCAGATTTTACCTACGTTAGGAATAAATCGGATATAATACGTGAGCTTCCCCAATACAGACTGTAATTCCTACACATTGCGTGGGCGTGGAAGGCCACAGGTAGGAAGCATATGTAATTGAAACAGGTGAACACCTTGGCTATTAGTGATACAAAGACTGTTCGCTCATCATTTATGCTTCTGTCCACCTTTCCTACAGCCACAGTTGCCGCAACAATCTGCACTCCACCTCTCCTTATAGTTGTGTACAAAGTCACACACAACACTGGCAGTGAGACATTACGTCATGAGGAACAACTCCTATTGCAGACAAAATGTTTCACCGAACTAACACAGTATACTAACCAGGTATCCCATCTGCATACTAACTGGCCCAGTTAATTCACAAAACGAATTTCAACAAGAAAATCTGAAGAATAAGCGTCTCTAAACTGAGAAAAGTATTTTAGAAGCGCCATACCTTTCACGCATTGTAGATAACTTACAGACAACACTCATTTCATAATTCCACACTAACACCACAGCGTCAGATGCATAATCAGTTACAATCAGAGACAAAAAGGCCACCACAATTAATATATCCAAATGGGCCGAAAATCAGTAGATGTGATGTACAGACCGTTAAATGCCTAATTTCAGAAAAATTGGATGATATATCCAAGAGAATTAGATTCACCAATTGAGCAAGTCAATGAAGAATTGGTCAACTTAGAGCTTCATGCAAACAGTTATTCAGCTTGGCATTTATTGATACGGATGTTGGACGTCCTCCTGAGGGATATCGTGCCAGTTTTTTCCCAACTGGTGCGTTAGATCGTCAAAATCCCGGCTCGTTGGATGGCACTGCCCATAACGCTCCAAACGTTATCAGTTGGGGAGAGATCTGGCGACCTTTCTGGCCAAAACAGCGTTAGAAAAGCACGAAGACGCTGAATAGAAACGTTTGCCTTCTGCGGACTGGCATTACCCTCCTGAAATGTAAGCTCAGAAGGGTAGCAAAACTCGGCGTGGAATATCATCGTCCTACGGTTGTGCCGTAAGGGGGCCGCGGACGGCAAACAAAGGGGTCCTGATCAGGAAAAAAATGGCATCTCCGAATATCGTTCCTGGTTGCCGGGCCGTATGGTCTACGACAGTCAAACTGGCATCCCACCACTGTCTGGGCCATCTCCAGACACGTCTTCGGTCGGGAATCTCATTGCCTGGAGTGTAATTGTCTTCTGTGATGAGTCTCGCTTCGTACTGAGCCCCAAAGACCAGCAAAGCCGTGCCTCGAGATGTCCCAGACCGATGGTAGGACACCATCCTGATTGTCACACATCATATGGCCGGACAACCATGAGTAATGGTCTGTGGTGCAATTTCATTTCATAGTAGGACCTTATTACCCCTAGACGTTGGGTGTAAAGACTTTAAACATCTTGTATACAATAAAAAGAATATATCAACAACAGGAACGAAGAACAGACACCGCAATATGTTAGGAATGCGGTACTATATGCGACTGAGACCATATCCCTAAGCCGATATGATGCAGAAGAACTAGAGGAAGAAAATAAAGAAATTCTACGAAAATTACTAGGAAGTGAGAAATGGGAACGTAGACCTGTGTAAATGCTGTACCGGAACATGAGAACAATATTTCGAGGATCAGAATGAAAAGGAAAAGGTTTTCCTGCTATACAACTAGGACTAATACGCATGGAATGACAAAAAGAGAATGTGAAAAAACAGGGTGGGCAAGAGGAAAGAAGGAGGAAAATGGTAGTAGAATTCCATAAGGACATTCAATGCGGACGAGAAGGGAAATTGGACTGGCCAGTACACGCTCAGCAATATGCCAGATATTGACGGCAGAGAAGGATACTGAAAATGGATAGAGAGTCATCAGGGGAGCAGACAAGTGATGATGACACTGAAGATCTTGGATGAAAAGTGGGAGAGAAGTAGGCAAAACACGAAATCTTCGAGGGGCGATCATGAAGTAATGGAACGCATTTTTTTCTCGGCCAATGACGATTGGAATGAACGCCGAATTTTTGTGGAACATCATGGGATTTTCCCACTTCAGTCCTCATAGTTCCAAAAGTTAGTGGCCCTGTAACGGAGATGTGTTTCTAGCAGAGATTGTTTTTCTTAATGTGTCAAAGGTCGCTCATAACCTCGCTGTTGTGTATCCCTAAGCCCCAAACGCACACACACACACACACACACACACACACACACATACTACAAACAGAGTGTTGTCAATGAGTTTCTTTCGGCAGAAAACCAGATCACCGCATATATTCGTAGCCACTTGCGGAATGTCTGTGACATGGCAGTGAACAAAAGCACAACGAGTCGTTGAGTAACGCGTGTATCATCACTGCAATAAAGTCGCACAACCTGTCCGATATCCAGTGTACCGAAAGCACACTGTTGTGACTACTGCAATGTTGGGACGTGCGAATAGTGTCATTCGAGGTGATCGATAGAACACAGTGGAACGCCTCGTTGCACAACCGAACGTCTCTGTTGGCATTACTGACTCACTCGTCCAACAGTTCGGGTTATCAAAAGTGTGTGCCCACTGAGTTTCTCGCCGCCTTGCAAAAGATTATAAAGTAACGGACGGAATTGCTTGCTAGTTACGAGGTTAATAATGGGAATTTTTTGTCCATCATCGCTACAGGCAATGAAAACCGGGCTCGTCACTTCCACCGGAGACAAAACAGCAATCCACAGAGTGGCGACAGACGACCCGTCATCTGAAAACATGTTCGAAGCCGCAACCTCAGCTGGTAAAGTCATGGAGACGGCCTTCTGAAACTCTGAAGGGGTACTTCTGTTTTATGACCTTCCACATGGTGCAACGATTAACTCTGAAGTGTATTGTGCTACCCTCCAGAAACTGAAGAAAAAACTTGAGCGTGTCCGTCGTCCATGATAACACAAAGCCTCGCACTAATCTGCACACGCAAGAGTAGTTCACAAACTTCAATGGACTATTCTTCCTCATACACCTTACACCGTAGGTCTCGCACCTGCCGATTTCCATATGTTTGTTGCAATGGAGGATGGACTCCATGGGTACCAGTTCGTAGGTGATGGAGAGGTTACTGACGCACTAAGACGTTGTCTCCGACGTACACCAGTAGACTGTACCAACCGGGCCCTCCAAGTATTGTGACGTAAGTCTGTCGTACTGAAAGGAAATTGTGTTGAAAAATGTAGTTTTGTACCCAGAAAAGTGGGGAATAATATGACGTATTGAATCCTGAATAAAACCAACCTGATTCCTGAAAAAAAGGTCTTGCCATTCTTATTGAGCTCTCCTCGTTTAAAGAGAATACTCGCGGCACTATAGAGGCCATAGCGCAGGAAGAAGATGGTGTGGGAAATGGCTTACTACCTTCTCATATTCAACGACTGCACTATAACTGCGTATGTGTAGACAGCGTGTGCTTGGGATGAAATCAGGAAATCGTATACTCACATAATCATTCCACACATTTTGTCGCCCACTCTGGTCGCCATAAGTGACTGTCTGCCGGCGTGACTTTTTACGAAATGGACTCCACCTGTGCCGTCTCCATTCGCCCGGTATCGCTCGCTGATCGAGTTGTGCGAGATCAATTTCCCTTGGGAGAGCACCAATTTCCCGTGTGTACTCGCAGGAGAGCCTTAATGGAACCTCGGTCGCCGTCCACAGCCTGCGCTCTCTATATGCACAGTATCGGCGTCCGCTCTTCGTGTAAACGAATAACGCCGCTGGAGTTTCAGATGAGGAGGCACTCCTTGGAAATGGAATTTTTGGCTCCATTCTTCAGTGCAGAAGAGACCCCTTTCAATTCGATGAATTCATTGAAGAGGTGCTTCAGGATTTTTAGCTTTATGAAGAGTTGCTTCCTAGTTTATCATCATGTGAGCCTAAACTGATGGCTTTTGATTATTTTGGTGTTTCGTAACGTATGGAGTACATTTCACGTCAGCACCAACCTTGCCGTTTGAAGACAAGCCGCCAGGCTTGTTCTGGCTCGATAACTGCATGTATTTTGAGGATAACCTTGTCGTTGCTGTTGTTACCTTATTGCGTCTTTGTTACTCTCAGGTACTAAAGCCTAATGTTTCTGTACTTCTTTATTACATCTAGTATGTTCTGTACATTCAATTATTTCTTAATTTTTTCGTTATTCTTAGAAATAAACAGTAAAAAACTTCTTTTGACTCACCCTTTTCTGTTTTGACCGAGGCTTACAGCAGAATACATATTGGTTCTCATACCACATTAGTGGTGTCGCATATATACACTACTAAATGGTCTTTCGTTGCTCTTTATGGAGCCGGCCGTGAGTGGCCGTGCGGTTCTAGACGCTACAGTCTGGAGCCGAGCGACCGCTACTGTCGTAGGTTCGAATCCTGCCTCGTGCATGGATGTGTGATGTCCTTAGGTTAGTTAGGTTTAATTAGTTCTAAGTTCCAGGCGACTGATGACCTCAGAAGTTAAGTCGCATAGTGATCAGAGCCATTTGAACCATTTTGCTCTTTATGGACTGCTGTCAGGCAGTGAAAACTCAGCTGGTACACACCTTTGTGTATCTCAAATACACTACTGACCATTAAAATTGCTACAGCACGATGATGAACTGCTACAGACACGAAATTTAACCGACAGGAAGAAGATGCTATGATATGCAAATGATTAGTTTTTCAGAGCATTCACACAAGGTTGGCGCCGATGGCGACACCTACAACGTGCTGACATGAGGAAAGTTTCCAACGGATTTCTCACACACAAACAGCAGTCGACCAGCGTTGCTGGTGAAACGTTGTTGTGATACCCCGTGTAAGGAGGAGAAATGCGTACCATCACGTTTCCGACTTTGATAAAGGTCGTATTGTAGCCTATCGCGATTGCGGTTTATCGTATCGCGACATCGCTGCTCGCGTTGGTCGAGATCCAATGACTGTTAGCAGAATATGGAATCGGTGGGTTCAGGAGGGTAATACGGAACGCGTGCTGGATCCCAACGGCCTCGTATCACTAGCAGTCGAGATGACAGGCATCTTATCCGCATGGCTGTAACGGATCGTGCGGCCACGTCTCGATCTCTGAGTCAACAGATGGGGACGTTTGCAAGGCAACAACCATCTGCACGCACAATTCGACGACGTTTGCAGTAGCATCTCGGAGACCAAGGCTGCGGTTACCCTTGACGCTGCATCACAGACAGGAGTGTCTGCGATGGTGTACTCAACGACGAACCTGGGTGCACGAATGGCAAAATGTAATTTTTTCGGATGAATCCAGGTTCTGTTTACAGTATCATGATGGTCGCATCCGTGTTTGGCGACATCGCGGTGAACGCATATTGGAAGCGTGTATTCGTCATACCTCTTGTTCGCATTGACGGCACTTTGAACAGTGGACGTTACATTTCAGATGTGTTACGACCCGTGGCTCTACCCTTCATTCAATCCCTGCGAAACGCTACATTTCAGCAGGAACGCAAGTTGCAGGTCCTGTACGGGCCTTTCTGGATACACAAAATGTTCGTCTGCTGCCCTGGCCAGCACATTCTCCAGATCTCTCACCACTTGAAAACGTCTGGTCAATAGTAGCCGAGCAACTGGCTCGTCACAATACGCCAGTCACGACTCTTGATGAACTGTGGTATCGCGTTGAAGCTGCATGGGGAGCTGTACTTGTACACGCCATCCCAGCTCTGTTTTGACTCTATGCCCAGGCGTATCAAGGCCGTTATTACGGCAAGAGGTGGTTGTTCTGGGTACTGATTTCTCAGGATTTATGCACCGAAATTGCGTGAAAATATAATCACATGTCAGTTCAAGTATAACATATTTGTCCGATGAATACCCGTTTATCATCTGCATTTCTTCTTGGTGTAGCAATTTTAATGGCCAGTAGTGTATTTGAGCAATGTTCCTTCACCAACTATTCCGTTCAAATGGTTCAAATGGCTCTGAGCTCTATGGGAGTTAACATCTGAGGTCATCATTCTCCTAGAACTTAGAACTACATAAGCCTAACTAACCTAACGACATCACACACATCCATACCCTAGGCAAGAGTCGAACCTGCGACCGTAGCAGTCGCGCGGTTCCGGACTGAAGCGCCTAGAACGGATCGGACATATCGGCTAGCTATCTCTTCCTTTTTTCGCTAAAATGGACACAGGATTCTCCTGAGTGCGTCATATTTAATGTAAAGTTGTGGGGTACTTTGTACAATATGAGAAGATCTAAATGTATAAACCCCGGATGCTTAGTGCTTTTATTGATGATGTCCGGTACCTGTAATTGGTGTTTGTCTTGGGGATTTTGTATACTCACACGAAAATCATCGGTTTCTTGATGACTTGACATTCATCCTCTAGTCTTCCTATGATAAGATGATAATTCCTCAACAGTATTGCCTTTGAGTTATTGTCGCATGTTATAACAGTTTCTGCTACATTGTGAGTACTTCATTCTTAAGCGCAGGGTGTGTCGAACATTCCTTGCCAAAATGACACAGAGGTGACAAAAGTCGTGGGATACCTTCTAAAGTCTTGTCTGTCCCCTTTTTGCCCGGTGTATTGCAGGAGCTCGGCGTAGCAAGGACTCCACAAGTCGTCGGAAGTCCCCTGCAGATGTATTGAGCCATGTTGCATCTATAACCGTCCTTAACGGTGGAAGTGTTGCGGGTCCAGGATTTTGTACACGATCTGACCTCTCCATTACGTCCCATATCAGGTGCTCTGGGTGGTGAAATCATCCACTCACAATGTCCAGAAAATTGGCCCGCTGACATGGCGATCTGTCATCCTTTTTTTGCGGCCCGCCACGAATTCCTTTCCTGTGCTAACCTCTTCGTCTCAGAGTAGCACTTGCAACCTACGTCCTCAATTATTTGCTTGACGTATTCCAATCTCTGTCTTCCTCTACAGTTTTTGCCCTCTACAGCTCCCTCTAGTATCATCGAAGTCATTCCCTCATGTCTTAGCAGATGTCCTATCATCCTGTCCCTTCTCCTTATCAGTAATTTCCACATATTCCTTTCCTCTCCGATTCTGCGTAGAACCTCCTCATTCCTTACCTTATCAGTCAACCTAATTTTCAACATTCGTCTATAGCACCACATCTCAAATGCCTCGATTCTCTTCTGTTCCGGTTTTCCCATGTTTCACTACCATTCAACGCTGTACTCCAGACGTACATTCTCGGAAATTTCTTCCTCAAATTAAAGCCGGTTTTTGATATTAGTAGACTTCTCTTGGCCAGAAATGCCTTTTTTGCCATAGCGAGTCTGCTTTTGGTGTCCTCCTTGCTCCGTCCGTCATTGGTTATTTTACTGCCTAGGTAGCAGAATTCCTTAACTTCATTGACTTCGTGACCATCAATCCTGATGTTAAGTTTCTCGCTGTTCGCATTTCTACTACTTCTCATTACCTCCGTCTTTCTCCGATTTACTCTCAAACCGTGTACTCATTAGACTGTTCATTCCGTTCAGCAGATCATTTAATTATTCTTCACTTTCACTCAGGATAGCAATGTCATCAGCGAATCGTATCATTGATATCCTTTCACCTTGTATTTTCATTCCTCTCCTGAACCTTTCATTTATTTCCATCGTTGCTTCCTCGATGTACAGGTTGAAGAGTAGGGGCGAAAGGCTACAGCCTTGTCTTACACCCTTCTTAATACGAGCACTTCGTTCGTGATCGTCCACTCTTATTATTCCCTCTTGGTTGTTGTACATAATGTATATGACCCGTCTCTCCCTATAGCTTACCCCTACATTTTTAGAATCTCGAACAGCTTGCACCATTTTATATTGTCGAACGCTTTTTCCAGGTCGACCAAATCCTATGAAAGTGTCTTGATCTTTCTTTAGCCTTGCTTCCTTTATTAGCCGTAACGTCAGAATTGCCTCTCTCGTCCCTTTACTTTTCCTAAAGCCAAGCTGATCGTCACCTAGCGCATTCTCAATTTTCTTTTCCATTCTTCTGTATATTATTCTTGTAAGCAGCTTCGATGTATGAGCTGTTAAGCTGATTGTGCGATAATTCTCGCACTTGTCAGCTCTTGCCGTCTTCGGAATTGTGTGGATGATGCTTTTCCGAAAGTTAGATGGTATGTCGCCAGACTCATATATTCTACACACCGACGTGAATAGTCGTTTTGTTGCCACTTCCCACAATGATTTTAGAAATTCTGATGGAATGTTAACTACTCCTTCTGCCTTATTTGACCGTAAGTCCTCCAAAGCTCTTTTAAATTCGGATTCTAATACTGGATCCCCTATCTCTTCTAAATCGACTCCTATTTCTTCTTCTATCACATCAGACAAATCTTCACCCCCATAGAGGCTTTCAATGTATTCTTTCCACCTATCAGCTCTCTCCTCTGCATTTAACAGTGGAATTCCCATTGCACTCTTAATGTTACCACCATTG
Source organism: Schistocerca piceifrons (assembly GCF_021461385.2). Lineage (NCBI taxonomy): Eukaryota > Metazoa > Arthropoda > Insecta > Orthoptera > Acrididae > Schistocerca > Schistocerca piceifrons. The sequence goes on along the minus strand of NC_060145.1, from coordinate 309,521,164 downwards.
CTTTTAATGTCAGCAAAGGTTGTTTTGACTTTCCTGTATGCTGAGTCTGTCCTTCCGACAATCATATCTTTCTCGATGTCTTCACATTTTTCCTGCAGCCATTTCGTCTTAGCTTCCCTGCACTTCCTATTTATTTCATTCCTCAGCGACTTGTATTTCTGTATTCCTGATTTTCCCGGAACATGTTTGTACTTCCTCCTTTCATCAGTCAACTGAAGTATTTCTTCTGTTACCCATGGTTTCTTCGCAGCTACCTTGTTTGTACCTATGTTTTCCTTCCCAACTTCTGTGATGGCCCTTTTTAGAGATGTCCATTCCTCTTCAACTGTACTGCCTACAGCGCTATTCCTTATTGCTGTACCTATAGCATTAGAGAACTTCAAACGTATCTCGTCATTCCTTAGTACTTCCGTATCCCACTTCTTTGCGTATTGATTCTTCCTGACTAATGTCTTGAACTTCAGCCTACTCTTGATCACTACTATATTGTGATCTGAGTCTATATCTGCTCCTGGGTACGCCTTACAATCCAGTATCTGATTCCGGAATCTCTGTCTGACCATGATACCTCCTCCTCTTGTGATTCTTGAACAGGGTATTCGCTATTACTAGCTGAAACTTGTTACAGAACTCAATTAGTCTTTCTCCTCTTTCATTCCTTGTCCCAAGCCCATATTCTCCTGTAACTTTTTCTTCTACTCCTTCCCCCACAACTGCATTCCAGTCGCCCATGACTATTAGTTTTTCGTCCCCCTTTACATACTGCATTACCCTTTCAATATCCTCATACACTTTCTCTATCTGTTCATTTTCAGCTTGCGATGTCGGCATGTATACCTGAACTATCGTTGTCGGTGTTGGTCTGCTGTCGATTATGATTAGAACAACCCGGTCACTGAACTGTTCCAAGTTACACACCCTCTGCCCTACCTTCCTATTCATAACGAATCCTACACCTGTTATACCATTTTCTGCTGCTGTTGATATTACCCGATACTCATCTGACCAGAAATCCTTGTCTTCCTTCCACTTCACTTCACTGACGCCTACTATATCTATATTGAGCCTTTGCATTTCCCTTTCCAGATTTTCTAGTTTCCCTACCACGTTCAAGCTTCTGACATTCCACGCCCCGACTCGTAGAACGTTATCCTTTCTTTGATTATTCAATCTTTTTCTCATGGTAACCTCCCCCTTGGCAGTCCCCTCCTGGAGGGACTATTCCGGAATCTTTCGCCAATGGAGAGATCATCATGACACTTCTTCAATTACAGGCCACATGTCCTGTGGATACACGTTACGTGTCTTTAAAGCAGTGGTTTCCATTGCCTTCTGCATTCTCATGTCGTTGATCATTGCTGATTCTTCCGCCTTTAGGGGCGAATTTCCCACCCCTAGGACAAGAGAGTGCCCCGAACCTCTATCCGCTCCTCCGCCCTCTTTGACAAGGCCTTTGGCAGAATGAGGCAGACTTATTATGCCGGAAGTCTTCGGCCGCCAATGCTGATTATTTATCAAAATTTAGGCAGTGGCGGGGATCGAACCCGGGACCGAAGACGTTTAGATTATGAATCATAGACGCTAGCCCTAGACCACGGGTACTCTGTCATCCTCAAGAATTTCATACTGGTTTGGGGACATGAAGCCCATGAGTGGCCACAAATGATCTTCAAGTAGCTGAAGAAAACCATTTCCAGTCTATGGTCGTTTCAGTTATGCCAGAAGACATAGTTCATTTCATGTAAATACAGCCCGTTCCCTGATGACTTGCACAGTGCCTTGTTGATGCCTCTCATGTGACTAAGCCATCTGGGGTCCGACCGATATGGTCACCAGCACAAGAGAGATGCTGCAGGCGATGTCGCCTGTTAGCAAAGGCACTCGCGTCAGTAGTTTGCTCCATAGCCTATTGACGCCAAATTTCGCCTAACTGTCCTAATGGATATCTTCGTCGTACGTCCTATACAATTATCTGCGGTTGTTTCAGGCAGTGTTACTTATCTGTTGGCACTGACACCTCTACGCAATCGCCGCTGCTCTCGGCCGTTAAGTGAAGGCCGTTGACCACTGCGTCGCCCGTGGCGAGAGGTAGTGCCAAAAATTTGATACTCTCAGCACACCCTTGACACCGTGGATCTCGGAATACTAAATTCCGTAACCATTTCCGAAATGGAATGTCCTGTGCGTCTAGCTCCGACTACCATTCCGCGTTCTGAATATGTTAATTCCCATGGGGGATCATAATCACTTCGGGAACCTTTTCACGTGAATCACCTGAGTAAAAATGACAGCTCCGAAAAAGCACTTCCCTTTTACACCTTGTGTTTGCGTTACTACTGCCGCCTGTACATTTTCATATCGATATCTCATTATTTGTGTCATATCAATGTATTAAAGACCGTAATAAATCAAAACTGAAAGTTTTGATACATTGAACTATGTTCCGATATACATGGTTCAGGTACCACAAGGCCTGAAATCTGCTACACGTCGGAGGAAAATACTTTTATTGTTGTTCCTGTTGTCTAGAACGCATGAACAACCAAAGACAGAACGGCGAGTTGATACTAGTTCCAGTCCGTACTGTCTACATAAGGAGTTTGCCACTGGTACGCCATTTAGCTCTAGGTACCATTCTCCCCTAACAGATCACCTTCATTTGGCAAATCCTCTCAATGACTAAACCAATTTCTTGTCCATAGTGCTCGCTATGCCATAAAATACCAGGTCTGAAATCCCGTAAATGCACTTTGTATCCTGTTACTGTCATTATTGTTATTATTATTATTATTATTATTAGTAGTAGTAGTAGTAGTAGTAGTAGTAGTTAGCAATAACAGCAGCAGTAGTACACACATCAGATAAAGGTTTGCATCAGCACGGTTCCTAGAGTTCCGGAACCTGTAAAGAAAATTGGATTAGGGATCAACATAAACCTCATTCCCGCCCTTTTCATTGCTCATGTTGTACCACCATGCAGCGAGACCTTCAGAGGTGGTGGTTCAGATTGCTATACATACCGGTACCACTAAAACCCAGTTGCACCTCTTGCTTTGATGCATGCCTGTATTCGTCGTTCATCAAGCAACTGTTGGTCCAGATTGTCCCTGATGCATGCCTGTATTCGTCGTTCATCAAGCAACTGTTGGTCCAGATTGTCCCACACCTCGACGGCGATTCGGCGTAAATCCCTCAGAGTGGTTGGTGCGTCACGTCGTGCATAAACAGACCTCTAGTCGAGTGATGTCGTTATCCTGAAGGAAGACATTCACGAGATGTCCATGATGGGGGCTGGAATTGCCCACGAAGTCGAATGCCTCGCCAATATGCTGCCGATAAGGTTGCACTATCGGTCAGATGGCATTCACGTATCGTACAGCCGTTACGGCGCCTTCCATGACTACAAGCGACAGGAGGGAACTTCCACGTTACTGCACTCGTCGGGCAGTGTGTCTAAGGCGTTAAGCCTGACCGGGTTACCTCCAAACACGTCTCCGACGATTGTCTGGTTAAAGGCATACGCGACACTCATCGGTGTAGAATGTGATGCCAATCCCGATCAGTCCTTTTGGCATGTAGTTGGGCCTATCTGTACTTCGCTGCATGGTGTCATAGTTGCTAAGATGGACATCCCCATGGACGTCAGGAGTGAAGTTGGGCATCTTGCAGCCTAATGCGCACAGTTTGAGTCGTAACACGACGTCCTGTGGCTGCCCGAAAAGCATTATTCAACATAGTGGCTTTGCTATCAGGGTTCCTCCGAGCTATAATCCGTAGGTAGCGGTCATGCACTACAGTAGTAGTCCTTGGGCGGCCTGAGAGTGGCATGTCATCGACAGTTCCTGTCTCTGAATCCCCTCCATGTCCGAACAACATCGCTTTGGTTCACTCCGAGAAGCTTGGACACTTCCTTTGTTGAGAGCCCTTCCTGGCACAAAGTAACAATGCGGACGCGATCGAACCGCTGTATTGACCGTCTAGGCATGGTTGAACTATAGACAACACGAGCCGTCTACTTCCTTCCTGGTGGAATGACTGGAACTGATCGGCTGTTGGACCCTCTCCGTCTAATAGGCGCTGGTCATGCATGGTTGTTTCCATCTTTGGGCGGATTTAATGACATCTTTGAACAGTCAAAGAGACTGCGTCTGTGATGCAATATGCACAGTCAACGTCTATCTTCAGGAGTTCCGGGAACTGGGGTGATCGTTTTTTGATGTGTGTAGTTGTAGTCGCAGTACTGGTAGTAAAGGTAGTAGCACTGCTAGTATTAACGCCATCAGTTTTTACTCGTTACTGTTACTCAAGTCTTTGTTAGAAACGTTAAAAGCAGGTTCCAAGCCATTTTAAGATCTCTTATTACAACTTTGTTACTTTACATTATACTGCATTGATCGTCGTCGCTGGCGGTTGTGGCAGAGCGGTTTTAGGCGCTTCAGTCTGGAACCGCGCGACCGCTACGGTCGCAGGTTCGAATCCTGCCTCGGGCATGGATGTGTGTGATGTCCTTAGGTTAGTTAGGTTTAAGTAGTTCTAAGTTTTAGGGGACTGATGACCTCAGATGTTAAGTCCCATACTGCTCATAGCCATTTGAACCATTTGATTGTCGTCTTTAGATATATGACGTGAAAGGCTGTGTATTGGTAAACAGCTGCTCCCATGTGAGAAAGGGACTGAATGCCTCAATCAGAAGTGGTTAAATAAATGAAATAAAATATAGTTTATTACTGGCCATCGAAGACGTAGTACTGTTCGTTATAGGAACCAGAAGACATAGTCTTAAAAATGATGTTGGAGGATGTACTGGGCGGAAATCATAACAACTTAACGTTTAAAATATTCTCCGTTGACATCTTCCGCGTGAAAATATCGTATAACGACGAACAGAAACTTACATAAGACCTGGCCGTTCAGGTTTTTTGCTGTTGTCGTCCTCCGCTGTGGTATGGAGTGGAAAGAAAGTTGGACTGTCACGAGAGTGAATTGCCCTTAATTTTGCTGTGAATAGAGTCAGATACTAGTTGGTCTCAGAGAAAAAGGGGAGAGAATTGGCCTCGACCCGTTCAAAACAGCCTTAAGAGATACAGGTGCTTTACAAAAAGTACGTATGAATGTACAGATAGAAATCTGCACGCACGAAGTCCAGTGGATTACCCATGGACTACACTGAGATTAGATTAAGCACACTGTTCCTTCCACAGACACATAGTGACAGATCTTCCATTGTGTGGAACATTCGCCTTTACACTGGGGCTAACGGGAGCGAAGACAAACGAATGTGCATTTGCAGGCAGTTCGATAGCGTTCACTACCATTCGCTTATATCTGTGAACAAACTTTTACACTAAATGATAGACAAGAGATCACACGGGGACGAGTAGCCTACGGAAGCTACGTCATAGCTTTTGGCGCTAATAATCGGTACATAGGATACAACACAGTACAGACAGAGCCACGACACGAGATAGGTAACGACAATGATATGTGGTGATTCGGCTGCTCCTATCTATGGTTTTATGCAAGCCATAACACCTTCAAAGACCACACATGAGATTTTCGTGTTCTCTCAGTCGCTACATGGAAGTATCAGTCCTGCAGAAAAAAATGAGGACGACTTTTTTGTAGGAAATAAAACGTATTTAAATTTTCTACTGGGATGCGTTTTCGCTGGAGGCCACGAACTACTCGCAGCTAAATAAAAACGCGTTTGGAATCACTTTTGTCGGTTTCTCTTGAATAATTCGAAAACTATGGCCTCTTCGAAAACGTTTCCCAGTGCAAAATTTAATTACAATAAATTTCCTACAAAAACGTATTGCTCAATTTTAGCTAGAACTAATAGTTTGTGGATAGCGAGACAGAGAATACCTAAATCTTGAACGTGCTTTTTCAAGGAGATGTGGGTTGCATACACCTCATAGGTAGGGGCAGCTGAATGACCTTGTATAGTTATTTCTACGACAGATAACGTGTTCCCCAGTAAACCATTGTTATCGAACATTAAATACACTACTGGTCATTAAAATTGCTACACCACGAAGATGACGTGATACAGACGCGAAATTTAACCGACAGGAAGAAGATGCTGTGATATGCAAATGATTAGCTTTTCAGAGCATTCACACAAGGTTGGCGCCGGTGGCGACACCTACAACGTGCGGACATAAGGAAAGTTTCCAACCGATTTCTCATACACAAACAGCAGTTGACCGGCGTTGCCTGGTGAAACGTTGTTGTGATGCCTCGTGTAAGGAGGAGAAATGCGTACCATCACGTTTCCGACGTCGATAAAGGTCGGATTGTAGCCTATCGCGATTGCGGTTTATTGTATCACGACATTGCTACTCGCGTTGGTCGAGATCCAATGGCTGTTAGCGGAATATGGAATCGGTGGGTTCAGGATGGTAACACGGAACGCCGTGCTGGATCCGAACGGCCTCGTATCACTAGCAGTCGAGATGACAGGCATCTTATCCGGATGGCTGTAACGGATTGTGCAGCCACGTCTCGATCTCTGAGTCAACAGATGGGGACCTTTGCAAGACAACAACCATCTGCACGAACAGTTCGACGACGTTTGAAGTAGCATGGACTATCAGCTCGGAGACCATGGCTGCGATTACCCATGACGCTGCATCACAGACAGGAGCACCTGCGATGGTGTACTCAACGACGAACCTGGGTGCACGAATATCAAAATGTCATTTTTTCAGATGAATCCAGGTTCTATTTACAGTATCATGATGGTAGCGGAGCAAGTGATGGAGCGTCAGTGACCTCGGCTCACTCTGAAGATGGCTGGGCGGTATACAGACGAAATGCTAGAAGTGAAATTTAGGAGGCAGTACACTCAAATTTTATGGAACAATTATTGCGCCGGTAAAATATGGAGATGCACATCCAAACGTTGTCTCCGCGCCATGTTGTAATGAAGAACACTATCACAGTGTACCGTAACGACTCGCCGATTGACACACTGTCTTTTCTCGTTCCTTCAACCGCTTCGTGTTGCAGGGCCAGCCAGCCAGTCACGCTAACCTCACCCCATGTGGCGTCCGACTTTGTCTGCAAGACTGGGATACACTTAGCACCATGTTCCCGCACCTTTATTAGTTTCCGTAGAAATACATTATGTCACTTTGTCTAGCTCGTCCTTAAGTTCTGCAGAGCAGTGTATTCGGACAGCAAAGTAACTGGTGATGGCCGAGGTACAGATGATAAAAAATGTCGACGGGCTATAATAAGGGAAGCGTTTCTGAAAAAAATGAATCTGTTAACATCGAAAATTGTTTCCTGAAGGTATCTGTCTGGAGTGCACCTTGTACGAACTTAATACGTGGACGACAGGCAATACAGGCAAGAATAGAATAGAATGGAAATGTGTTGCTGTAGCAGAATGGTACAGATCAGATGGATAGATCGAATGATAAATGAGGTGGTCGTGATTCTAACTGGAAAAAAAAGGTTACGCACAACTTGACTAAATGAAGGAATCGGTTTATAGAATAAATACTGAGGCATTAAGGAACTATCAGTTTGGCAGTGTAAGAAAGTGGGAGGGGGTGGCAAAACTGTAGAGGGATTCGAAGCCGCGAATACAGCAAGTAGGTTCAAACGGATGTAGGTTACAGGAGTTATGTTGAGTCTCCTCTAGGATTGACTAGCGTGGAGTGTTGATCAAACCAGTCTTTGGACTAAGTGCAACAACATAACGTGGTATCCACGAAGGACATCGATGAAGTTCACAGGAGGACAACTTGTTTTGTCTATCTGTTAGATGTGTGAGAGTCTGTCACGGATATGACAAGCGAGTTGGGGTAGAAATTATTAAAACTGACGTGTTTTTCGTTGTGGCGAGATACTTTCATGAAATTTCACACACTAACAGTCTGATCCAAATGCCATAACTTTCGCTTGACCCACACCTACATAAGCAGAAACGACCGTCATAACAAAATAAGGGAAATCAGAGCTGGTACGGAATTATTTATGTGTTCCTTTTTTCTACTCGCTGTTTGCGAGTAGAACAGCCGAGGAACAGTCTGAAAGTGGTCCAATGAACTCCCCACCAAAGTTAAATATGAACTGCCGAGTAGTCATGCTGATATGTAATATAAAATGTAACTTTGCCTGTATGAGTATAAAAAAACGATCCACTAAACAGCTTTGCTACTGATTACTATCTACAGGAGAAAAGTACGAATGGATAAAGGTAAATGTCTTGAATCCTATCGACGACGTGTATTAATAATTAAATGAATATTTCACAGCTTATTAACGTGGAATATTTTAATGACGAGAATTTTTCACATTCTGCCTACATCCTTTCTATTTACGTTAGTACAACAATTTTTTAGTTATTTTATCCAATAAATGCGTAGTAGCGACTGATGATTGAAGACGTATAAAACATGTTAATTGATTCTTGCGTCTATCCTTCGTACAACAATTTCAAATTTATGAATGAAAAATAACAAACTTGAAAATCGTACACTATATCTACTATGTGATCAAAAGTATCTGGACACCCCAAAAACATACGTTTTTCATATTAGGGGCAATGTGCTACCACCTACACCCGGGTACTCCATATGACCGACCTCGGTAGTCATTAGACGTCGTGAGACAGCAGAATGGGGCGCTCCGCGGAACTCACGGACTTCGAACGTGGTCAGGTGATAGGGTGTCACTTGTGTCTTACGTCTGTACATGAGATTTCCACACTACAAGAAGGTCGTAATGTGTAAGAGGCAGAAATGTATCCAGACCATCACACAGGAATTCCAAACTTCTGCAGGATTCTCTAGAAGTACTATGACAGTAAGGCGGCAGATGAGAAAACTTGAATTTTATGGCCGAGCGGCTGTTCATAAGCCGTACATCACGCCGGTAAATTCCAAAGGACACCTCGCTTGGTGCAAGGAGCCTAAACACTGGACGATTGAACCTTGGAAAAACGTTGCGTGGAATGACGAATCACGGGACACAATTTGGCGATCCGGTGGTAGGATGTGGGTATGGCGAATGCTCGATGAACGTCATCTGACAGCGTGTGTAGTGCGAACAGTAAAATTCTGAGGCGGTGGTGTTATGGTGCGGTCGTGTGTTTCAGGGAGGGGACTTGCACCCCTTGCTGTTTTGCGTGGCACTATCATAGTACAGGCCTACATTGATTTTTAAGCACCCACTGTTGAAGAGCAATTCAGGGATGGCGACTGTATCTTTAAACGTGATCTAGCACCTGTTCATAATGCACGTCCCGTGGCGGAGTGGTTACACGACAGTAACGTCGCAGTAACGGATTGGCCTGCACAGAGTCCTGGCCTGAATCCTATAGAACATCTTTGTCATGTTTTGGTACACCGACTTCGTGCCAGGGCTCAGCGATCGACATCAATACTTCTGAGTGCAGCACTCTGTGAAGAATGGACTGCCATTCCCCAAGAAACCTTACAGCATCTGACTGATCGTAAGGCAGCGAGTGTGGAAGGTTTCACCTAGGCTAATGGTAGGCCAATACCATATTGAATTCCAGAATTACCGATGGAAGGCGTCACGAACTTCTGTCATTTTCAACCAGTTGTCCGGATACACATAACGTAACACCCACATTTTGTATTCCTCAATTACAATTTAACCAGCGTTTTGAGCCAGTCGCAAAAATTAAAATCGTGATATCGTAAGGTACGAAGGTTGCAGCAAGATTCCTGGCCCTAGAATAACCACAGACGTCTTTCCCAAGCTGCAGGACAAGTTGAGGTGATCTATTGTCTTTTAGATAGAGGGAAACGAAACAGTGTTAAATATTGCTAGTTTTTAATGTGGTCTTCATTGCGCTAGTAGTGGTACAGTATATAAATAACTGACACACGAAATTCTATTTACTTCTATATATTTCCTTCTGACATTTGAAACGTGAATAGCTCCTTCTGTGATATTACACTGCGTTCGCTTTAAGCTGCTTATTAAAGTTCACGATGCAGCTTTGACCTACTCGCCTGTAGTAGGGCAAGTTTCCCTGTGATGAGCCGCGGACTGCTGGAGCTAACCCCGGCAGCTGTGGCCGCCGTGTCTGGAACATGTGCCGCTGAGAAGGAGACGAATGGGTGAAGGGGGGGGGGGGGTGAAAGAGGGTGCACCCACCGCCTTCTGGTCGCCAGAGGCGGGGCCGCGTGTAGGCAAAGAGATAAGGGGATCTGCTCTGCCTGCTTCTCCGAGGCGCGTGTTCCACACCGGCATCTGTAAGCGCTGTCGCCGCTCCACAGGCAGCTGTTGCATTCACTTCAGATTACCACGTCTGACTGAGTACTGACGTTCCTCTGGGACAGTAACTTAATGCGCGCATGAAAATGATGACGCCAAAGAAGACTTCCAAACAATTAGCTGACGTATCTGATGTGAAGACATGTGAAGACATCGAAAAAGATATGATTGTCGGAAGGACAGACTCAGCATACAGGAAAGTCAAAACAACCATTGGTGACATTAAAAGGAACGGTAGCAACATTACGAGTGCAACGGGAATTCCACTGTTAAATGCAGAGGAGAGAGCAGATAGGTGGAAAGAATACATTGAAAGCCTCTATGAGGGTGACGATTTGTCGGATGTGATAGATAAAGAAACAGGAGTCGATTTAGAAGAGATAGGGGATCCAGTATTAGAATCGGAATTTAAAAGAGCTTTGGAGGACTTACGGTCAAATAAGGCAGTAGGGATAGATAACATTCCATCAGAATTTCTAAAATCATTGGGGGAAGTGGCAACAAAACGACTATTCTCGTTGGTGTGTAGAATATATGAGTCTGGCGACATACCATCTGACTTCCGGAAAAGCATCATCCACACAATTCCGAAGACGGCAAGAGCGGACAAGTGCGAGAATTATCGCTCAATCAGCTTAACAGCTCATGCATCGAAGCTGCTTACAAGAATAATATACAGAAGAATGGAAAAGAAAATTGAGAATGCGCTAGGTGACGATCAGTTTGGCTTTAGGAAAAGTAAAGGGACGAGATAGGCAATTCTGACGTTACGGCTAATAATGGACGCAAGGCTAAAGAAAAATCAGGACACCTTCATAGGATTTGGTCGACCTGGAAAAAGCGTTAGACAATATAAAATGGTGCAAGCTGTTCGAGATTCTGAAAAAAAGTAGGGGTAAGCTATAGGGAGAGACGGGTCATATACATTATGTACAACAACCAAGAGGGAATAATAAGAGTGGACGATCAAGAACGAAGTGCTCGTGTTAAGAAGGGCGTAAGACAAGGCTGTAGCCTTTCGCCCCTACTCCTCAATCTGTACATCGAGGAAGCAATGATGGAAATAAAAGAAAGGTTCAGGAGTGGAATTAAAATACAAGGTGAAAGGATATCAATGATACGATTCGCTGATGACACTGCTATCCTGAGTGAAAGTGAAGGAAAATTACATGATCTGCTGAACGGAATGAACAGTCTAATGAGTACACGGTTTGAGAGTAAATCGGAGAAAGACGAAGGTAATGAGAAATAGTAGAAATGAGAACAGCGAGAAACTTAACATCAGGATTGATGGCCATAAGTCAATGAAGTTAAGGAATTCTGCTACTTAGGCAGTAAAATAACCAATGACGGACGGAGCAAAGAGGACATCAAAAGCAGACTCGCTATGGCAAAAAAGGCATTTCTGGCCAAGAGAATTCTACTAATATCAAATACCGGCCTTAATTTGAGGAAGAAATTTCTGAGTATGTACGTCTGGAGTACAGCATTGTATGGTAGTGAAACATTGACTGTGGGAAAACCGCATTGTATGGTAGTGAAACATTGACTGTGGGAAAACCGGAAGAGAAGAGAATCGAAGCATTTGCGATGTGGTGCCATAGACGAATGTTGAAAATTTGGTGGACTGATAAGGTAAGGAATGATGAGGTTCTATGCAGAATCGGAGAGGAAAGGAATATGTAGAAAACACTGATAAGGAGAAGGGACAGGATGATAGGACATCTGCTAAGACATCAGGGAATGACTTCCATGGTACTAGAGGGAGCTGTAGAGGTCAAAAACTGTAGAGGAAGACGGAGATTGGAATACGTCAAGCAAATAATTGAGGACGTAGGTTGCAAGTGCTACTCTGAGACGAAGAGGTTAGCAGCACAGGAAAGGAATTTGTGGCGGGCCGCATCAAACCAGTCAGTAGAGTGATGACCAAAAAAAAAAAAAAAAAAAAAAAAAAAAGTCTGTTTCCGCCTGTCTATCAGCAGATAAGAGATACTTCACCTTCAGATCTTTTATCCCCTGACAATGGCAGCATTGAAGGTTGATCTTACAGTAGCTGTTTCCTCCAGAAAAAGATACAGAACAAACGAGAGGAAGAACGCCACAGACACGCAACAGACAGGAGCATTCCATAAGTAATGCAACACATTTTTTTCTCCGCCAGTTTTGCCTGAAAAACTGCCGAATTTGTTGTGGGACGTTGTGGAGTATTCCCGCTTCAGCCACTATAGTTTCATGAAGTTCCGATAGGTGGCGGAGCTATACATAGCCTTCATAATGCCGTCTGTAACGGAAGTGCGTTAAAGGTAGACACTTTTCATCGAGTTTCTTATGGTGGAAAACCGCTGATACTAATTGACGCCTGCAGGATGTCAACGGAGACCTGGCTATGTGCAAAAGCACAGTGACTCGTGGGCGAGGCGTATTCATCATGGGTACAAGAAAGTGCAAGGCTGTCTGATCTTCAGCATGCAGGCTAGCCGCTCTCTGCTGTGACTCCTGCAATGACGAGATGTACGGACACTCTCATTCGAGGTGATCGACGGATCCGATGCTCAACTGTACGTTTTTGCTGGTATTGCCGACTCAGTCAACTACACTACTGGCCATTAAAATTGCTACACCAAGAAGAAATGCAGATGATAAACGGGTATTCTTTGGACAAATATATTATACTAGAACTGACATGTGATTACATTTTCACGCAATTTGGGTGAGTAGATCCTGAGAAATCAGTACCCAGAATAACCTCCTCCGGCCGAAATAACGGCCTTACGCATGTGCATTGATCAAACAGAGCTTGGATGGTGTGTACAGGTACAGCTGCCCATGCAGCTTCAACACGACACCACAGTTCATCAAGAGTCGTGACTGGCGTATTGTGACGAGTCAGTTGCTCGGCCACCATTGACCAGATGTTTTCAGTTGGTGACAGATATGGAGATTGTGCTGACCAGGGCAGCAGTCGAACATTTTCTGTATCCAGAAAGGCCCGTACAGGACCTGCAATATGCGGTCGTGCATTATCCTGCTGAAATGTAAGGTTTCGCAGGGATCGAATGAAGGATAGAGTCACGGGTCGTAACACATCTGAAATGTAACGTCCAATGTTCAAAGTGCCGTCAAAGCGAACAAGAGGTGACCGAGTCGTGTAACCAATGGCACCCCATACCATCACACCGGGTTATACGCCAGTAAGGCGATGACGAATACACGCTTCCAATGTGCTGTAAACAGAACCTGGATTCATCCGAAAAAATAACGTTTTGCCATTCGTGCACCCAGGTTCGTCGTTGAGTACACCATCGTAGGGGCTCCTGTCTGTGATGCAGTGTCAAGGGTAACGGCAGCCATTGTTTCCGAACTGATAGTCCGAGCTGCTGCAAACGTCGTCGAACTGATCGTGCAGATGGTTGTTGTCTTGCAAACGTCCCCATCTGTTGACTCAGGGATCGAGACGTGGCTGCACGATCCGTTACAGCCATCGGATAAGATACCTGTCATCTTGACTGCTAGTGATACGAGGCCGTTGGGATCCAGGACGGCGTTCCGTATTACCCTCTTGAACCCACCGATTCCATATTCTGCTAACAGTCATTGGATCTCGACCAACGCGAGCAGCAATGTCGCGATACGATAAACCGCAATCGCGATAGGCTACAATCCGACCTTTATCAAAGTCGGAAACGTGATGGAACGCATTTCTCCTCCTTACACGAGGCATCACAACAACGTTTCACAAGGCAACGCCGGTCAACTGCTGTTTGTGTATGAGAAATCGGTTGGAAACTGTCCTCATGTCAGCACGTTGTAGGTGTCGCCACCGGCGCCAACCTTGTGTGAATGCTCTGATAAGCTAATCATTTGCATATCATAGCATCTTCTTCCTGTCGGTTGAATTTCGCGTCTGTAGCACGTCATCTTCGTGGTGTAGAAATTTTAATGGCCAGTAGTGTATTTGAGATACACAAAGGTGTGTACCAGCTGTGTTCTTCACTGCCTAACAGCAGACCACAAAGAGCAACGAAGGATCATCCATGCGGAACTGCTTGCGCGTTACGAGGATGATCGAGAGAATTTTTTGTCGAACATCTACACGGGCAATAAGACATCGGTTCAACGGTTATCCAAGTATTAGTGCCACACCACCTCTCCCCCGAAGAAAAAGTTCAATGTCGTACCGTCAGCCGATAAAGCAATGGCGACTGTCTCTGGGACTCTGAAGGGGTTATTATGTATAATTTCCTCCCACATGGTCCAACGAGCAACTCGGGAGCGAATTGGGACACTTTCAGGAAATTGAAGAATCGGCTTCAGAGTGTTCGTCGCCACAAAAATGCAAATTTACTTCTACTGTATGACAACGCAAGGCCTCACACTAGTCTGCACACACGAGAGGAGCTCACAGAAGTGCACTGGGCTGTTCTTCCTCATCCACTTTACAGCCTGTATCTCGCACTTTCTGATTTCCATCTGTCTCACCCAATGAAGGTTCCCTCGCACGGAAATTGCAATTTGCTGCCACGCTGGCATGTCTGCGTCGCCAATTTGAGCGCTATGGCTCTGTTCTTTACCGATTTACGCCATCTGGCGATTTTCTCTATTTGTTTAGTTGTTACTAGAATTGATTTACTCCCGCCATCACATGGTCCTACAACCAGGCAATACATAGGTGGCTCCGGAAGGTTTAGTGAAATTCATGCTATAACTGAAACTTGACTTCTTAGTTGTTACATATTCAAGCAGTCATCCGATGATTACGATCATTTGACTTACAATTTGGACCCCTGTATGAATATGTGATCGGAAATATTCATTTGTAAATAATTAACTAGTCCTGATTGGACTGGGGCCTCTCCATTAATGGGTGACACATTGCGGAACAGTCTCACACTTGCAACTTTTCGACAGATATAATATTGTACTTGGGTATATACAAGAGGCATACAATTTGGACACTTATGAGAAAAATTACTTGGACATTACTAGTCTCATTACTCAGATTTCACAATCAAAAATCACATTTGAATGTTGGTTTGGAAGAAATCATTTTATGCCTTGTGCAAGAAGTACCACGACGTCTCGAAATTCGACTGTCGCATAACCGAGACCGGCCTAGAATGCGGATTACCGTCCTCGATATTGATACCAGCGTCGGTCGGGAAAACACGGCTGTTACGTGAATATGAAATCAGTGAATATAAGAGATCCATACACAATACTCTGCTGAATATCCATCGTCCCGAACTACAAGCGCCATAGAGGACACACATTTTGATCATCCGGCCGCGCATGAACGACCAGCCACATTAAATACCTCCAGTTCGGACTTGTATTGTTTGTGGCAAGACAAGTACGAACTCGGACAATGCGGCAACATCTGAAGGACCATGTGCTGTTGCTGCTTTCTTTGACGCGGCCGCAGAGAAATGAGTGCTGACTTCAGATCGCCCAATGGCGACATTGGACAAAAAAGTGGTGCCACGTCCCCTTTTCCGCCGAGTCCTGGTTCTGTATTCAGCATCAAGATGGTCGTATTTGTGTGCATAAAGATGGAATGTTATCCATCCCTACTGCCTTCCATACGTAATCTTCATACGGGCCAACACAACACAAGCACCTTAGTTTCGTATGGTCCTTAATTTGGTCAGCAGCTATTACATTTATGATGTGTTTTGGGTGGTCTCTGAGGTGTCCGTGACGTTTCCCTTGCTGTCCTGAGCTTCCTCGATACAAAGGGTGACCAACTGCTGCCTGACCAGCGCTGTCTCCCGACTTGTCACCAATTGAAAACATCTTGTCATGAGTTGGTGACATACCCGAGCGTCAGCGTCCGCCAGTCACCACCATTTATGAACAGAGTTACAAACCCTATCTGTCGTACGCATATGTGACGTAGAGATGTATGATGTCGAAAAATCATCAATGTTGATTTTGATTTCATCATGAATTCGATGAGTTACAACAATCCTTTCGCTGCTATAGGTGTTTGTACACATCGTGCTACGCCGCGCGTCAGATGCTGTGGACGTGCATAGGTGCGCCGCTTTGGTTTTCGTACAGTGCTGTTGGCGTCTGAATGCGGCTTCCGGCGTAGGGTGGACGCATTGCTGCAGACAAGTTACTTCCATGTCTCATTGAGTAAAAAAGGTTCGAGCATTTGTTTAACAACATGTGAGCCTCATTGCTTGCGCCACTTACAAAAAAACTCGTTTCGATATCTTGAATCGTTTATGAGATGCTTTTCTTAATTTATGAAACGCAGTAAGTATAATGGATAATGGAAAGAAGAATCAGTTCTTTATCGAGTGACGATATCAGGCTGTAAGGGGTCTAGGAATCAGATTTCCTTCACCTAATAGTTTTAGAAAAATCGGATGTTAAGTACACTGTTGTGTCTAGACAAGACAGCCTAGACACAATGAGAGGAAGCCGAAAGGCACGCGTTTAGCTCACGCAGGCAAGAGATAGGTCTGTAACAGGATACGTAATGAATGCTATAAAGAAAAGTACGTAGCTTCTGGAATACTTAACTTTAATCCATCCTTGGTACATGAGACTCTATAGTTTCAGACAATATACTGCTAATGGTGCCTTGCTAGGTCGTAGCCATTGACTTAGCTGAAGGCTATTCTAACTATCTGCTCTGCAAATGAGCGAGGCTTCGTCAGTGTGCATCGCTAGCTACGTCGTTCGTACAACTAGGGCGAGTGCTAGTAAGTCTCTAGAGACCTGCCGTGTGGTGGCGCTCGGTCTGCGATCACTGACAGTGGCGACACGCGGGTCCGACATGTACTAATGGACCGCGGCCGATTTAAAAGCTACCACCTAGCAAGTGTGGTGTCTGGCGGTGACACCACATACACCACATCGGCCGGAACGCTGTCTCTCAGGACAGGCACAGACACCACTACTTGGCGAGCAATAGAGCCACAACAAAAGCCTCCTCTGCAACGGAATGCTAACAGCACGTCTGCAACAACGAAAGGGGTGACCGACGTGCTGAATTTACATAGAGGCGTAAAAAATTTTTATTCAGATAATTCTAATATCAAATTTATTAATCAATAACTATAGCAATAATTATAATTAATAAATAAATCGACAACTTTTTTCTATGCAGACTATAGAAACAACATTTGTTAGGGGTTTGCCCTCCACTCCATTGCGTTAATGGCAGGAAGGATAGCCTACTTTTGAGGACAGTCTTTCTAAAGCTGCCTATTTGCTTACACAACTCAGACATTTAAGATCAGTTTTTCCTAGCTTCTGATACGTAGTATTAGAGGAGAGATTCCATACTTTTAGTCTGTCTTGTTTAATGTCTAGAAGGCGATCTTCCGAATAATAATTCAAATGGTAGATTAGTTTCCGCTCCACTTTGGGCAGATCCTTTTTTTCTTGTGTTTTTTAGGAAAGTTTACCGAAACGAAAGAAGGCGTCCTGAAACATCGATCTGCTATTATGAGACTAGAGGAGTTATTCACTTTTTTTTTGGGGTTGTCAGTCTACTGACTGGTTTGATGCGGCCCGCCCCGAATTCCTTCCCTGTGCTAACCTCTTCATCTCAGAGTAGCACTTGCAACCTACGTCCTCAATTATTTGCTTGACGTATTCCAATCTCTGTCTTCCTCTACAGTTTTTGCCCTCTACAGCTCCCTCTAGTACCATCGAAGTCATTCCCTCATGTCTTAGCAGATGTCCTATCATCCTGTCCCTTCTCCTTATCAGTGATTTCCACATATTCCTTTCCTCTCCGATTCTGCGTGGAACCTCCTCATTCCTTACCTTATCAGTCCACCTAATTTTCAACATTCGTCTATAGCACCACATCTCAAATGCTTCGATTCTCTTCTGTTCCGGTTTTCCCATGTTTCACTACCATTCAACGCTGTACTCCAAACGTACATTCTCGGAAATTTCTTCCTCAAATTAAGGCCGGTATTTGATATTAGTAGAATTCTCTTGGCCAGAAACGCCTTTTATGCCATAGCGAGTCTGCTTTTGATGTCCTCCTTGCTCCGTCCGTCATTGGTTATTTTACTACCTAGGTAGCAGAATTCCTTAACTTCATTGACTTCGTGACCATCAATCCTGATGTTAAGTTTCTCGCTGTTCTCATTTCTACTACTTCTCATTACCTTCGTCTTTCTCCGATTTACTCTCAAACCATACTGTGTACTCATTAGACTGTTCATTCCGTTCAGCAGGTCATTTAATTCTCCTTCACTTTCACTTAGGATAGCAATGTCATCAGCGAATCGTATCATTGATATCCTTTCACCTTGTATTTTAATTTCACTCCTGATCCTTTCTTTTATTTCCATCATTGCTTCCTCGATGTACAGATTGAGGAGTAGGGGCGAAAGGCTACAGCCTTGTCTTATACCCTTCTTAATACGAGCACTTCGTTCTTGATCGTCCACTCTTATTATTCCCTCTTGGATATTGTACATATTGTATATGACCCGTCTCACCCTATAGCTTACCCCTACTTTTTTCAGAATCTCGAACAGCTTGCACCATTTTATATTGTCGAACGCTTTTTCCAGGTCGACCAAATCCTATGAAAGTGTCTTGATTTTTCTTTAGCCTTACTTCCATTATTACCCGTAACATCAGAATTGCCTCTCTCGTCCCTTTACTTTTCCTAAAGCCAAACTGATCGTCACCTAGCGCATTCTCAATTTTCTTTTCCATTCTTCTGTATATTATTCTTGTAAGCAGCTTCGATGCATGAGCTGATAAGCTGATTGCGCGATAATTCTCGCACTTGTCCGCTCTTGCCTTCTTCGGAATTGTGTGGATGATGCTATTCCGAAAGTCAGATGGTATGTCGCCAGACTCATATATTCTACACACCAACGAGAATAGTCGTTTTGTTGCCATTTCCCCCAATGATTTTAGAAATTCTGATGGAATGTTATCTATCCCTTCTGCCTTATTTGACCGTAAGTCCTCCAAAGCTCTTTTAAATTCCGATTCTAATACTGGATCCCCTATCTCTTCCAAATCGATTCCTGCTTCTTCTTCTATCACATCAGACAACACTTCACCCTCATAGAGGCTTTCAATGTATTCTTTCCACCTATCTGCTTTCCCCTCTGCATTTAACAGTGGAATTCCCGTTGCACCCTTAATGTTACCACCGTTGCTTTTAATGTCAGCAAAGGTTGTTTTGACTTTCCTGTATGCTGAGTCTGTCCTTCCGACAATCATATCTTTCTCGATGTCTTCACATTTTTCCTGCAGCCATTTCGTCTTAGCTTCCCTGCACTTCCTATTTATTTCATTCCTCAGCGACTTGTATTTCTGTATTCCTGATTTTCCCGGAACATGTTTGTACTTCCTCCTTTCATCAATCAACTGAAGTATTTCTTCTGTTACCCATGGTTTCTTCGCAGCTACCTTCTTTGTACCTATGTTTTCCTTCCCAACTTCTGTAATGGCCCTTTTTAGAGATGTCCATTCCTCTTCAACTGTATACCTCCTCCTCTTGTGATTCTTGAACATGGTATTACTAGCTGAAACTTGTTACAGAACTCAATTAGTCTTTCTCCTGTTTCATTCCTTGTCCCAAGCCCATATGCTCCTGCAACTTTTTCTTCTACTCGATCCCCTACAACTGCACTCCAGTAGCCCATGGCTATTTGATTTTCGTCCCTGTTTACATACTGCATTACCCTGTCAATATCCTCATACACTTTCTCTATCTGTTCATCTTCAGCTTGCGACGTCGGCATGTATACCTGAACTATCGTTGTCGGTGTTGGTCTGCTGTCGATTCTGGTTAGAACAACCCAGGCACTGAACTGTTCACAGTAACACACCCTCTGCCCTACCTTCCTATTCATAACGAATCCTACACCTGTTATACCATTTTCTGCTGCTGTTGATATTACCCGATACTCATCTGACCAGAAATCCTTGTCTTCCTTCCACTTCACTTCACTGACGCCTACTATATCTAGATTGAGCCTTTGCATTTCCCTTTTCAGGTTTTCTAGTTTCCCTACCACGTTCAAGCTTCTGACATTCCACGTCCCGACTCGTAGAACGTTATCCTTCCGTTGATTATTCAATCTTTTTCTCATGGTAGCCTCCCCCTTGGCAGTCCCCTCCCGGAGGGACTATTCCGGAATCTTTTGCCAATGGAGAGATCATCATGACACTTCTTCAATTTCAGGCCACATGTCCTGTGGATACACGTTACGTGTCTTTAATGCAGTGGTTTCCATTGCCTTCTGCATCCTCATGTCGTTGATCATTGCTGATTCTTCCGCCTTTAGAGACAATTTCCCACCCCTAGGACAAGAGAGTGCCCCGAACCTCTATCCGCTCCTCCGCCCTCTTTGACAAGGCCGTTGGCAGAATGAGGCAGACTTATTATGCCGGAAGTCTTCGGCCGCCAATGCTGATTATTTATCAAAATTTAGGCAGTGGCGGGGATCGAACCCGGGACCGAAGGCGTTTTGATTATGAATCAAAGACGCTACCCCTAGACCACGGGCTAGAAGAAAGATTAAGGAAAGACAAATATACTTTTCTACCATTTGTGGACTTAGAGAAAGCGTTTGACAACGTCGACTGGAACACTCTCTTTAAAATTCTAAAAGTGGCAGGGGTAAAATACAGGGATCGAAAGGCTATTTACAATTGGTACAGAAACCAGATGGTAGTTATAAGAGTCGAGGGGCATGAAAGGGAAGCAGTGGTTGGGAAGGGAGTGAGACAGGCCTGTAGCCTCTACCCGATGTAATTCAATCTGTATATTGAGCAAGCAGTAAAGGAAACGAAAGAAAAATTCGGAAGTAGGTATTAAAATCCATGGAGAAGAAATAAGAACTTTGAGGTTTGCCGATGACGTTGTAATTTGTCAGAGACATAAAAGGACTTGGAAGAGCAGTTGAAAGGAATAGACAGTATCTTGAAAGGAGGATATAAGATGAACATCAACAAAACCAAAACGAGGATAATGGAATGTAGTCGAATTAAGTCCGGTGATGCTGTGGGAATTACATTAGGAAATGAGACACTTAAAGTAGTAAAGGGGTTTTGCTATTAGGGGAGCTAAATAACTGATGATGGCCGAAGGAGGGAGGATATAAAATGTAGACTGGCAATGACAAGGAAAACGTTTCTCAAGAAGAGAAATTTGTTAACATCGAGTATAGATTTAAGTGTCAGGAAGTCGTTTCTGAAAGTATTTGTATGGAGTGTAGCCATGTATGGAAGTGAACATTTTGGACAAGAAGAGAATAGAAGCTTTCGAAATGTTGTGCTACAGAAAAAAATGCTGAAGATTAGATTGGTAGATCACATAACTAATGAGGATGTATTGAATAGAGTTAGGGAGAAGGAGAGTTTGTCTCACAACTTGACTAGAAGAAGCGACCGGTTGGTAGGATATGTTCTGAGGCATCAAGGGATACAAATTTAGCATTGGAGGGCAGCGTGGAGGGTAAAAATCGTAGAGGGAGACCAAGAGATGAATGCACTAAGCAGATACAGAAGGATGTAGGTTGCAGTGAGTACTGGGAAATGAAGAAGCATGGAGAGCTGCATCAAACCAGTCTCAGGACTGAAGGCCACAACAACAACAAGATATTCTCATATGGTTTTTGGAACAACATTAAAAAATAGTCGACAGTATTCTTCCTAAATCGCTTAATGCAAATCCCAGAATTGTTCCTTTGAAAAGGACACTGGAACTCTTGACTCCAATGACACTGTCGTCGACTGCGTTGCAATCCCCAACCACCTACGTGTTCTTCAAAAAGGAAACACGTCCTTGATGTCCTAGAACTATTCATTAACTCCCGAATAGATTTTCCGCTGCTTATCAGGTGACAATTAAATGTTGCAACCATAGATAAATGATAGGCGACTTACATACAGGAGATGCTCAGAGATATATTAATGATACAGATACGAAGAAGAATACTTCATTCAAAAGAATGCAAAATAAATCTTTACTTTTCAAAAAGGGTTTTTTATTATTGAATGGGACGATTTTCTTTTATCTCAGATCGTAATGCTTTTCTGTGTTTAAATTTTCATTCCTTATCACAAATGCATGTATACCTCTCACGTCATTTTTTTGTGAATGCGACAATCAATCGCCACAAACAAGTTCAAAGTGTGTTCATAAAATAGCAGGATTCTTTTTTTCCGGGAAAGAATTTTTGTTATACGTCTAAATTAATGTAATTACCATCAAAACGATTTCATTTATATATTTTATAGTTATGCCAGCACTTTACCAATACCCGAACACTATTTTAGGATAGCATTTAGCTTTGTCAGTGACACATTTTAATCTCATCTCTTACGATTACTTTTATAGCTAGGAAAAGAGAAAAGTCACACTGGATCATATCTGCTGAAAACGAGGAGTACTGCTTTCGGCCAAAAGAAAATTCACGAACAAGCAACGAAGTACAAACAGATGTGTTACCGCTGCGGTAAAGTCATAAGATAGGACACCAGAAACCCAAGCCTTTTTTGTCCAATTGCTTCGAGCAAACCGCTTAAACTTCCTAATCGTACTCCTTACTGGTCGTTCGACTTCATGGCATGAATGCACGGAACACCATGTCGTTAAAATCTAAGAATACAATGAGCATAACGTTCATATTTGACCACATTTCTCGAGCTTTTTCCGGTTTTGGCGCTCCAGAAATTTTCTACTGGAACAACTGAGCAGTCGTTATGACGTCGTTCCCGTAAAATCATGTCTTGTAATGAGACGTTGCAGTATTTCGGTATCGTTATTGACTTCATTTAGAGTCTCCTGAGCAACTGCATTCGCCATTGCTTTTGTTCGAAATTCAACAGTTTTGGAACAAATTGTGCTGTCACAGGTTTCATACCATAACCAGACGAAAACTATTTTATGAGCCATTTTATGTACCACTGTCATCAACGACTTCTCTGATTGTGATTCGGGGAACGTTCATAATCATTTGTTTAAGTTTTTCCAAGATTTTGTATCTTTGATGATTGCAGCTACAGTGTATTAACACCTTTTATACTTCATTCTCACTTTGTATCAGACGTTTTCACAAACAAAAACGAGCTTTGGGATTAACTTATGACGCAATGAAAAGCATAACATACTATAAAACCATAAAAGGCATAAAAACAAGCCTACCCGTATAAATCCATCCTCACAATTAACGGGTTTCGAGAAATAAATCGAGACCACGAGAAAACGACACATAGGTGTCGAAACCTGTTCAGGTGGAGAGGAAAAAGAAATGCATTTTATTTTGTAAAAGGCACAATTTATAGACCTAAAGCTTTGTAGACTCACTTCTTATTTACTGATTCTATCGTGATAAGATTTTGTATGGACTCTAGCAAAACTCGGAACAACAACATGACTAAATTTGGAGGAATTGTATAGCTTAAGTACATTTGAAACAAGGTTAATAATGGTAGTACAGAATGACATTCCTGGTAATTTCCTGTAGAATAGTATCACAATTGGGGAGAACTGGAAGTACTAATATTTATATCAAAGTGTGCAAAATTTCTAAGACAGTATTTTTTTTTTCTTTTTCAGCAATGGGTAAAGGAACGATCATGCCTTTTTACAAATTACAACTTCTTGAGCACATGCAATGGCCCTATATTCCTCTCAGCTTCTCTAATACAGTCCCAGAACAGTACTTGAAACTACGTGAATTACTTCAGCAAAAACCAGTTAACCGTCAGTTGCAGTCGACTCCTTGCGTATTTCTGGATTGGGCCATCTTCATAAGCGTTAACTCATATACACAAGAAATTTTCTCGTTTAGTATAGTTTCGATTTCTAGTTGTTTATCTTACTGTAACGCTCTTCATTGCTTATTTACTTCGGTGGTCCTTAGCCCAAACATTGTCCAAAGCAGTGCTCTCATTCCACTTAATAACTGTACAAAATCCACGTTCTGCCTGAAAAGCAATCCAAACTTAATGAAATATATCGAACAGAACGGCTGTCTCCCTGCATGGATCCCGAAAAAAGCGGACCTGTGATATGCGAGTTCCGCTTTACGACATGACATCCTGAAAGCTATGGATCTACGCTGTGAGGTAGATGCACAATTTGTTGACTTCCGAAAAGTATTCCACTCAGTACCACTCCTACGCTTGTTACTGAAAGTAGGGACATCAAGCGCAGTTTGAGGCTGGACTAAGAATTTTTTGGTAAGGAGGAGGCACCATGTTATCTCTCATAAAGATTCATAGACGGACGTAGAAGTAATTTCAGGTCTCAGCCAGGGAAGTTTATTGCGACCCTTGCTGTTCATGGTGTCCATTAATGATCTAGCTGACAATATTAACAATACCCTCATCCTTTTCACAGGTGATGCATTTATCTACACTGAAGTACTGTTTAAAAAAAGCCGCACAAGAATTCAGTTAGATTTCAAAAGATTGCACTTAGTTTAAAATAGGGTGTCCATTTCATTTCCATTGAAAAAGGGGACATTTAAAATAAATTAGAGAAAAACCTGGGACAATGAAAAAAAAAAAAAAAACGGGACATAAATATTGTATTGGCTAAATGTAATACACATACAAGTTTACCTTTACAACGTGCACTCAGATGATCCCAAATCACTTTTTACAATTATTGTGCCACACTATCACCGTACTTTTCACTTTTATGTACTTTATCAAGAAGTGTATTTTCGTTTGAAATTGTATAATAAAAGTCAGTACACAATATACCATTAACGTGTGTTTTGACAATGAGCAAGGCCCTCACTGTTTCAACTTTCATTCTGTTTTTTTTTTTTTTTTCCATCTGACCACAAAGAGTTCACTAACGAAAAGACACGTTCCAATGCAGTATTTGACCCAAGAATTGCCAGACAAAACTCCACCAAATGAATCATGTTTTCCATGTTAATGTTTTTATTTTTGAAATAAGCAAATATTTTACACCACGTTGCACTAACACTTTCTTTGTCTTCTTCTTTTTATGTTCTGTGCACATTAAAATTCATCTAACAGTTCGCCTTCATCAACAGGAAAATTTGGTACAATACTTTTAACAAAAACACAACAGTCCTGAATATCCTTCCACTGTAGCTGCTCCTTTTCAGTACTAACTCAATCAAATGCTTTAAAAGGTGTGAGAAATGGTAAACACCATACTCAATGTAAGAGTCATAAAAGATGTCCCCATAAATATGAAATTGTTCTACAGTAATTTCACCCTCTTCTTCCAGCTTTCTTAGAGTCTCATGTACAAAGGATGTGAGAAGTCTTTCAGATATTCTACATTGTAATTTGCCCAATAATTTGTTTATTTCTTGATAAACTTCCACTATTGTGATTTCTTGTTTCTCAGTACATTTAATTGTTGTGGGGAAAGGTTTTAGCTGGCTAACAAGAAAATATAGAAGAACAATAGACACAGGGTTATCAAAGAATTGTTTAAGGATAACAGGACACTTATCAAGGGAAATGAAGTATGATTTCAAAACAGGAAATATCTCTACAATTGTTTCCAATGCTGGTAGCAGAGATAGCCACCTTGTCTTGTTGTACCCAAGTACAGTTTTGTATTCAGTTTCAGTAAACTTACAGAATGACTTCAGAGATTCAACCCTTACTGTACCTGTATATATGTGGAAATGCTGGTAGATTTTGTTTACAATTATTTGGCAGTCGATGGGTAGGCAATCTGAGCCAGTTTGTCAGGAATTGTGCGCCACATGTACTGGACAGCCCACACCTACTATTATTCACTGTGTTCTGTTGCAGTTTATAGAACAAATTGTTTTTTCCTTTACTCTGCTTACCACCAAAATTGGTGTTAGTGTGGCTGCAGAAACTGCAATCACCTTTCCCTCAAGATCGTATTTCTTTAAAACCTCCAGCACATAATTCTGAAGTAAATCTGAAGTGTCTCCGGCTAAATTAACCAATTCGAGCACTTTCACCGTGATGCCATTTTCAGGGTGAAAGTACCTGATAAGGAGAGGAACCAACTTCAAATCCAGATGAATCGATGTATCAATCAATACAGAAATGAATCGAGCACTTTTCAGTTCATTTAAAATCTGCTGAGCTGCATACGGTGCAATAACATTTGAAATGATTGCATTACATTTTGTGTGTCCACAGGTGAATTTAGGACTGAAAAGATTTTTAACAACTGCTGTAGTACAGTCCATTGATTTAAAACTTGGTTATGCATTGCACTGTGGTATGTAAACGTAGCTTCTTGTTCTGCCAACTGCCTATCCATTTCTGTTACCGATTTTAAGTTTACATAGTAGTCACTCACGCATTTATTTGCTCTTTTCGTTTGATCGCTCATGCGATGTATCTTCGTCTTAATGTGATTCACAATGTCAGACCTTCCACCATGACCAATAGCAAATTTTGATCTGCACAACATACATTCTATAGTTTCTCCACTACCAGTGATAAAAGGAAACTCGCTTTTTATATTGCAGTTAAAATTACATCTTCGTTTTGGCATAATGAATCAGTGATTGCACAGTGCAAAACATTAACTGTGTGGTGACGAAAGCCAGAGATCAAGTATCAGTGGTGTAGAGTATGTCGGGACCGATAGGACGGATTCAGTGGATCGATTTAGAAGAGAAGAATCTTCGTTGTTATTCGTAACCTATAGCGCTTTTAAAATTACTTGCGATTTTTGACAGTTCGGTATATATTTGAGGTATGCTGAAAGTCATCACACGCTTCCTAGCGTAAATAATTGCGCAGTTAATAGCAAGTCAAACAACCAGTAGCGTAAAATACTCTAGCCAAGCGGAATCATAGAAAACGGGACATTTGAACGTCCCCAAAAAACTTTCGGGAGAGCGGGACATTTTGGTAAAAAACGGGACTGTCCCGGGAAAAACGGGACGAATGGACACCCTAGTTTAAATGTACAGATACATAAAACTAGATACTTCAAAAATCAAATAATACATAGTACTCCATGACAACAATACAAATGATTCACAACTGGAATAAGTCAGTTCATACAAATATATGTGTAGAGATATTAAATCCGGTGATCGTGTAAGGTCAATCATAGTTATGGCAGGTGGCAGAGTTCGGTTCATTGCCAGGATAAGGGGAAACTGCAGTCAGTCTATAAAGGAGACTGTTTACAAATCATCTGTGTGCCCCGACATAGTGTGTGGGACCCGTACCGTATTGGTCTAATAGGGGATGTTAACGTATACGGAGAAGTGTGGTACGAAACTTCCTGGCAGATTAAAACCGTGTGCCCGACCGAGACTCGAACTCGGGACCTTTGCCTTTCGCGGGCAAGTGCTCTACCAACCGAGCCACCCAAGCACGACTCATGCCCGGTACTCACAGCTTTACTTCTGCCAGTACCTCGTCTCCTACCTTCCAAACTTTACAGAACCTTTCCTGCGAACCTTGCAGAACTAGCACTCCTGAAAGAAAGGATATTGCGGCTGTGGCTAAGCTATGTCTCCGCAATATCCTTTCTTTCAGGACTGCTAGTTCTGCAAGGTTCGCAGGAGAGGTTCTGTAAAGTTTGGAAGGTAGGAGACGAGGTACTGGCAGAAGTAAAGCTGTGAGTACCGGGCGTGAGTCGTGCTTGGGTGGCTCGGTTGGTAGAGCACTTGCCTGCGAAAGACAAAGGTCCCGAGTTCGAATCTCGGTCGGGCACACAGTTTTAATCTGCCAGGAAGTTTCATATCAGCGCAAACTCCGCTGCAGAGTGAAAATCTCATTCTGGAAGTGTGGTACGAATTGGTCACAGCGTCCTTTGACTCACGGGAACGTTCAAAAAATTGAATCGACAAATCCTTGTAGATAAACGCTGATTGTCTTGATCTTCTACATCTACATTCAAATCCACACACAGCGTGGCAGAGGGTACGTAGCATTTTACCAGTAATTAGGTTTTTTTTTTCCTTTCACGTATGGAGCGCGCGAAGGATAACACGGGCCAACGATGGAAAAACTTTTTGCTGAAAATATTATTATGTTTTTTAGGGTGGGAAATCCAACTTTCATACTTAAGAAACTGTATCACCCACCATTTATTCACATTTTACAGTCAAATTTATTAAATTAAGCGATTTTTTAAAGAATTTAATAGCTTTTATATAGTTAAAATAATTTAAAAAGGAGGTGTAATGAATGTAGATGGCGTTGGGGGCACTGCTGAAAACATTTGCAGGCAAAAAAGGTCGATTCTATTTGTGTGTTAACAGATAGTGTGTTGTTTACTGTCAACCTACCCTCACTTTCCCGCTTCCTGTACATGTGCTCAGTTCAATGTGTAATCGTGGCTGTAAAATCTCTGCTGACAAATTTTATTATATTTGTGGTGAATTTGTGATTAAAAAATACCAAGGAAACATTAGAGACTTTGTGAAAAGTTTATCTATCATACTTTGGATCTAAACTTGGTGATCAAGAAAAATCTTTGGCGCCGCATAAGATATGTTATGCCTGTGTTGAAGATCTGAGAAAATTGTCCAAAAAAGAAAAAAGCCTTTAGATTTTCTGTTCCTGTTATATGGAGGGAGCCAAGAAGTCGTTCCGATTAATACTACTTTTGCAGTGTTGATATTACTGGTCATAATTCGAAAAACAAGAAGGTAATAAGCTACCCTAACCTTGCGTCCGTCATCCGACCAGTAGGGCATGGTGTAGATTTGCCGCTTCCTTAACCACCAGATGATTTAAATTCTATTCCAACACAAGTATTTTCTGATGCCCAATGTGATTTAGATGTACCAGATGATGATGAAATCCAATGTAATACAGAAAGTCTAGAGCCCAAGTTATTTACTCAGACCGAGCTTAACGATTTGGTTAGGGATCTGGGCTTTACGAAAGAAAAAGTTGAATTGCTTGGCAGTTGGAACCAGCATATATATACATGTATAGAAAAAGAGAGTAGTAATTTTCCAAGTTTTTTCAACGAGAAGGTAATTTAGTGTACCGCTCAGACATTCCCAGTCTGATAATTGAGTTTGGTATTTAATACAAAAAGGAAGACTGGAGGCTGTTTATTGATTCATCAAAAACTAGTTTAAAGGATGTTTTATTACACAATGGTAACATGCATCTATACGTGTTGGACATTCTGCACGTATGAAAGAAAGGTATGGAAACCTAGAAATAGTGCTGAGTAAAATAGGCTATTCTGCTCATGGTTGGATGATATATGGCGATCTAAAAGTAACATGCACGTTTCTTGCTCAGCAAGGTGCCTTTACCAAATTTCCATTTTTCTTGTGTGAATGGGACAGTAGGGCTAGGAATCAACATTGGATCAGGAAGAACTGGCCTGTGAGGGAGTCTTTAAAACCTGTTGAGAAGAAATTCTACGCGAAAACCTTGTAGATCCAAGGAACGTACTCCCACTCTACATATAAAGTTAGGCCTAATGAAACAGTTTGTAAAGGCTTTGCCTAAAGATGGACCATGTTTTAAGTATCTCTGCCAAAAGTTTCCACACCGTTCTGAAGTTAATCTAAAAGAAGGCGTCTTTGTTGGGCCTGACATTAGAAAATCGATTTTTGATGTCAACTTTGAAAAAAAAAAGGCTCAAATGGTTCTGAGCACTATAGGACTTACCTGAGGTCATCAGTCCCCTAGAACGTAGAATTACTTAAACCTAACTAACCTAAGGACGTCACACACATCCATGCCCGAGGCAGGATTCGAACCTGCGACCGTAGCGGTCGTGCGGCTCCAGACTGAAGTGCCTAGAACCACTCGGCCACATCGGCCGGCTGTCAACTTTGAATCCACAGTGATCTTAAATGAGAAAGGAGAATGGGTATCATTCAAGCAAGTCATTACAAAGTTCTTAGGACATGAAAAAGGCCCTGAATATGTTTCTGTTAGAGCTACAAAGTTAAAGAAGTTTAAAACTTTAGAATGTTTTATGAGCCTGGAAGTTCACTTTTTGAACAGTCACCTTGATTAGTTCTCGGACAATATGCGAGATTTTAGTGAGGAGCAAGGGGGGCGTTTTCACCAGGACAGGAAAATGATGGAAAATCCCCGATTGCCGTATAGAATAGGACTTTTATAGTATATAATATAAAAGCATATTGTTCGAAAACTATGGGCAATAGAAAAAAACTAAGGCTTGATTTGGATTCAGCTCAGATATCTATGAAAGTAAAAAAAGCTTTTTAAAAAAATTTTTCGTTGGCCTGTGTGACTGCTTGGGTGTTTTTCCGCCAGCCGTATTATGTCTAATCTTGTATGGTCTTGTCTTCATGATACTAATTAAAGAGTCCAGAGATATTCTTGAGTCACTTCGTATGGTTCCCGTAAGGGCCGTCAAGACGAGATTGTAATCAACTACAGCAGACCATTTCCAGCAATTCGTGGACTTCGTGTTCCCAAACAAACATGGAATTTTTATGGACGACAGTAGGCAATGTCACTGGGTCAAAACTGTTCGCGATTGGTTTGCAGAGCATTCTGGACAGTTAGAGCGAATGATTTGACCATCCCGATCGCCAAACATTAATCCCACCTAACATTCATTGGACGTAATCGAGAGGTCAGTTCATGCAAAAATCCCGTACCGGCAACACTTTCGCAATTATGGATGGATATGTAGACAGCATGGTTGAATATTTTTGCAGGGGGTTCCAGTGACTTGTTGATCCCATCCCACACCGAGTTACTGCACTATGCCAGGCCAAAGGAAGTTCGATACCATATTACGAAGTAATCCATGACTTTTGTCAGCACGGTGTATTTTCCTATAGCTACATTCATAACAACACCAGTATAACCCGACACTGTCCGAAAACTCATAGCAGTCATCCAAATCACACATAAAGCGTTAATACCGGGAAAGCACAGATATCCAATATCAGTGTTTCATGTGCTCCCGTAAACACCTGTGAAACTGTATCACTGTTTTATAGCGACAGGGTAAGTAATGTAGGTAATGTATGGTGACCTTCATTCGTTATCCGAGATATTATCAGCACCATCTGTCACGAGATGAAATGCCATCTGGTGGCGCTACTGGGCACGTGGCTCAATAATGAAAGTATATAAGGAAGGCAGAAACGGATGGGTAATTATTCTAGCGACGATACGGACTGCAAATTGGAAAATCCATGGACATAAGCTACTTTTACGAAAGGGTAAATTTGTTATGGCCCGACATCTAGGAATGAGACTCTTGGAAACGGTGAAGCTACATGGTTGTTGGCGTGCCACTATCGTGAGCATCAAGCAGAATGGTTAAGAAACAGTGAAACCAAGAGCAGGTGACGAGGTGCTGACGTTCACATTTCGTCACAGAAGGTTGAGTTCAGAGGCTTGCCACTCCTTAAAGCAATATTGACAGATCTGACTAGAGAGTAAGATACGGGTGTAGTTACATGTGTTTCGGAACACGCCATTCAGTGCACATTGTATATGGGGCTCCGTAACAGAAGGTCCTTATATTTTCCCTAGTTGACCCAACGACATCGTTACGTTTGCAGTGAGCGAGGGATGGTAGAGTTCTAATCATGGATTAATAGAAACGTACCGCAATGTGGGATGGTTCATGTTTCTTGGTACACCAGTCCGACGTTCGTGTCCAGATTCGCTGTCTCTCACTCGAACGGCTACTCGAAACATGTACTGTGCCACGGACGCGGGATGACGGGAGCATGGGGAATTCTTTTTGGATTTTCACGGGCCCTGTGGTAGTTCTCGAAGGCACCATAACAGCTGTGGACTACGTGAACATTAATGTGGACCACCTGGGTTCCTCCATGCTTGACGTCTTCTTTGACTACGATGGCGTCCTCTAGCAAAGTTACTGTCCATGTCTTAAGGAAGAACCGTGCTGCAGTGGTTTGAGGACGATGATAGTTCACATTGGTGTCGGCTGAAAGATTATCCTTATTAAAACCCGATCGAGTACATCAGGGACACTATCTCATGCCAGCTCCGAGACCACAAATCACCGTCCCGTAACTTACGAGTGTAACGTGAACTGTGCGTACACACTTGGTATCACATACCTCCAGAAACTTATTAAGACCTTATCGAATCCATGCCCCGCAGTTTTGCTGCTGCACTGCGTTCCAAATATGTGCCAAAATGATGCTAAGTGGGTGGTCATAATGTTTTCGCTTCATAACTACAAATTAAAATTAGTTAGCACACTGTTTAGGAAATCGACAAGGAAAGAAAGCTGCCCATATTACGTTGAAATTAGACGCCATTTGTCAAGTCTCACAAACAAACTGTCTTACGTGCATTGTATAGGATTGCCCCGCCCTGACGCAAAGTGTCGTAACGCGAGCAGGTGAAATCCTCCCCTCTTGCAGTCAGGTGAGCACACAGTAGTCGTACCGACACGCACAGCCCGCCACGGCGCGGTAAATGAATAATGGCGCGAGAAGCGGCGGCGGCAGCGGTAGCAGCAGCTACCCACCTACCTACCAGCCAGGCGCTTTGTTGTGGTCGGAGCCATCACTCCGCTTTTAGCGCCCCGACGCCCCCGTTCTCCGCGCTACCGGCGCTTTGTACGTCCGACACATACCAGCAGGCGCCAAAGTAATGGACTGCGCCGCGCGAGAAAAGACGTCGCGAGTCTGGCCGATGTTTATTTGTCACTTTGTTCACTGGACTGCAAGCTCTCCATTAAGCCAATATCAACTCACGACCTTTTCTTTTCTCACTTTTTTTATTACTTACGTATTTCGCCCTTTTTCAACTATGTTTAGTTCTCGAGAGTGTATTCCGTCAGAGCAGCGGATGAGTGAAATCAACATTTTGTGGCACTTTTTGCAAAAATCTGCTAAGTGTGCACTGGGTGTTCCGTACAAACTTAATTTGTTATATAGATAGTTCACCCGTCCCAAGAATGGGGAATACCTATGTGTATACTACCAAGCTATCCAAGACCGTAGTAAAATTGCTACAGTAGTTCCAGAGATTAGCCAGAACATACATAAAGAGGAGAGCATGGTCTTCAGCTTTAAGTTTTATAGGTTAATTGTCGTCCCTAGCAACTAAATAAATGTCTTGTTAAGACCATGGGCGTTTTATTTTAAGGCATCTTCAGTGGTAAGGTTTTTTTGTTGTTTATTGTATTCTTCTCCGTCTTTCACGACTGCGTGCTGAACATTTGGACACAGCAATTTCACTACACATTTACACTTCACCATTTTGCCGACGGCGGTGGCCGAGCGGTTCTAGGCGCTTCAGTCCGGAACCGCGCGACTGCTGCGGTCGCAGGTTCGAATCCTGCCTCGGTCAGTCCGCACTTCTATATGTGCAACTGCGGAAAACTAAGGTCGAAAAACATAGAAGACAACAATGGTCTGAGCACTATGGGACTTAACTTCTAGAACTTCTAGAACTTAGAACTACTTAAACCTAACTAACCTAAGGACATCACACACATCCATGGCCGAGGCAGGATTCGAACCTGTGACCGTAGCGGTCGCGCGAAAGAAGACAACATTCTCAGTTTACAAAAGGAGTTAAAAAGAAATACTTTGAGAGTTGCTAGTAGTCATCGAAAGAAGGAAAGTAAGTCCAGTATGCATGGATCCGGAAACACATACTTTTCAGAGATAAACACGTGTTTATAGGAAGAACTGCGCGACGCTTTGTTGCGGATATTAGCACAGTCGTTGCATCGGCGCTTCGTCAACTGTCTCGGCAGGATATTACGATGACTCATTCGTGGTTGTCTACCATTCGGTCGTCTGCGGTCAGTTGTGTTGTTCGAGCCGTGTTGTAGGCTACGTTAGTTTTCGTCGTTTTAATGTGTCTTATTGTATAGTACTGTCAACCCTGGGTGTCGTGGTGTTTTTACGTACAAATGTTGAAGTACATTTACATTTTCTCTCTTCCACCACTTGTTAGCAATGGAAGCCTACTACTCCATTAGAGAAATGACGAATATGATATTCTGCTATGGTTTACCAAGTAGAAGTAACCTGCGACCTTGTGCCCTTACTGCATAAACGTGGGAGCTTAAATGTTGTGCACAGCCAAGGAACCATAGATCTCAGTATGCAACGTAAATTTCAATTTGATACATCTACCCGTTCATGAGAAGAAAGGGTCTTAACATACGGACGGACGGACAGACACTTCTGATAACAAATGACAAATTTTTTCCCGCTGTACGAAGATGATATGGGTACAGCCATAGAGCTCCCACGCCCCTCCCGCAGATAAGAGAGTGAGACGCGCCTTCTGCTGCTACTGACCGTCGCGACTTGTCGCACTATTGAAATAAGCCATTCATATGTCACCTAGACAAAAGTACTCCCGAAATTGCATTAATCTATGTTTATTATTTATTGATGCTGCAATTTTTTTTTGTCATTGTACATGTAAGCGTCTAAGTCATTGCATCCAAAAGATACGACCATTTATATCAACTTAATGCGCCCGTAACTACCGAGCTCATATGAAGGGCTTATTTCAACAGTGGTAAAAGTCCATTACCTCCACTTTTCTGCCTATAAAGCTTCTGAAATAAATGACATAAACAAAAAGAAAGAAAGGTTCAACTCTAGCAAGAAGCCATATACTTGAATATTTCAGGTATCTCAACTGCAGATTTTTCAGCGCGCAAACTAAGCAATCAAAACCTATAGGGTACCTTCCGTTGGCGTAGAACCATGAGGTTTGGCAAGAAGCTCGGTTTCACAGTAGAGCGACAGAAAAAGTCCAAAAATTTTAAATGTGAAATCATATTACGCTCATTTAGCTTTAGGACTCTGTATCTCAGAATGAACAAAAATGGACTTGTACCACTATTGAAATAAGCCCTTCATATTTAAGTGATTGATACTGCAAAATAACAAGTTAATGTAAGCGTAAGATAAACCACTGCACACTTGAACTGCTGGTACGTTAAGAACTGTTATAACTGCCAGAATGTTCAATGCAAGCATGCAAACGTACATGCATTGCATTGTACAACTGCCGAATGTCAGTTTGCCTATTGCCCTTCATTGGGCAATACAGGGACTACTAATGGCGGTTGTAGATGACGCTGGAGTTGCCGTCCGATAATGTCCCATATATGGTAGTTCGAAAACAGATCTGGTGATCGGGCAGGCCAAGGCAACATGTCGACACTCTCTAGAGAATGTTAGATTACAATTGTGGTATGTGGGCGAGAGTTAACCTGTTGGAAAACACCTCTTGATTTCTGTTCCTGAATGGCAGCATAACGGTCGAATCACCAGACTGTCGTGCTGATTTTCAGTCAGTATACGTGGAATAACCACAATAGCGCTCCTACTGTCATACGAAATCGCACCCCAGACCATAACTCGAGGTGCAGGTCCAGTGTGTCTAGTACGCAGACAGGCTGGCTGCAGGCCCTCAACTGCTCTCCTTCTAGCCAACACACTGCTATATCAGAGAAGGAACACCCAGCTTCTCGCTACTCTGTTACACGAGCTCGTTCAAACCCAGTTACGTGCTGACAATGGCGCGTTTGTCGCCCTAAATGAATTCATAACTAACATCAACTCAGCACGTCAGTTCTCAAAGACAATTAATGTTTACGACCGGTAAAGCGCGAATTTAAAGCAAAGCTGATTTGCTCCCTCATAATGGCTCTCTTGGCGACGCTCTTAAGCGACTGCGGTGATAATCTGAATTGACATAATCTTTCAAATGTAGAAACACGCCTACCAACTTTCGTTTATGTCGCATAACTCATTCTTGGAGTAGCATTTTTTCATTTCGTCAGTGTATTACATTGTCAAGCGTCTACAAACCTTAGTATGTGATATAAATGTCAACGTCTACCCAATCCTGAGAAAAATGGATTTTAAACAGTTGGGCAGACACACAGACAGACAGACGGACAACAAAGTGATCCTATAATGGTTCCTTTTATACAAATTAACGTAAGGAATCCGAAAACGAGAAAACTACAGGGAAATATGAAGGAGAAATGCAATGTGACATCTGCTAGTAGCAACAGTCGCGCAAGACCAGAATATTGATCAAAGACGGGTAAAGCAGAGAAAGAAGCGATGAACCGAAGAATAAGAAGGAAAAATTGCTTTTTAACACTAAATCTGGGAAGATACTATAATGTATGAAGTCAACGTAATGTTCCATCTCTGAAGCAAAACTATCAGGACCGCCAAAATAAGGGAGTTATAAAAATTCCTCTGGTGAAGGCAAACAAACTCTATGACGTCATATAATAACACGGAAATGAGAACGCACTAATTTGCAGTATTGGCGAAAATCCGGTATAAAAACGTAACTTGGATAACCATAAAAAAAAATCAAGAATCACGTTTGGATCATGATGCCATGGATGAATGTGAGAAGCGAAACAGATGGAAAAGTACGCAATGAAGAGATACCACAATAAATAGACGAAAAGCTTTAGCAGGTGTGTTGGGACATCTGCTGCAGCAAACAAAGATTAGTATTCCTAAAATATATTGTGGACGATTCAGCATATAGTCATATAGTAGGTACAGTAACAATACATCAACGGGAACGCAACGTGTTGCACTGTAGTGCCACCACTATTTTTCGGCCCTAAGTAATAGTTGCGCTGCCGTGGCTGTTGGAAAAGGACTCTGGAAGCCGGGAAGTACAGATCTGAGCCACACACCGTTACAACACATGTAGAAAAAGTATCAGTCTGACTCCACGTTGCAGGCTGGAGACCAGCGCTCACAATTCCGACGACACAGCTGAGAGCTGCGGCGACTGTGTACGGATCCTAATCTCTCTATTATTTTTCAGATGATCCCTACTTGAGATATGTGTTGGTGGCAGCATAATGGTCATACGATGTTCTACCAATATGTGTTCTGTAAATTTTCCCCAATAGTATTTAACGAGAGTTACATCACGTTTCTTGCAAGGATTTCCCATTTAATTTCCTCCGGTCACTACTGTTAGAGTTTCATATGACCTACACCGACCTGTTCGGATCTACTAAAAAGAACATCAGATTGGTCGGAAACAGCCTTGAACTGAGCCAAATGCGCGCTCTTCTCTTCATTTTGTCACACTATTGTCAACTCGACTCTATGGATTTGACACTGTATTCTACATCTACATCTACATCTACATCCATACTCCGCAAGCCACCTGACGGTGTGTGGCGGAGGGTGCTTTGAGTACCTCTATCGGTTCTCCCTTCTATTCCAGTCTCGCATTGTTCGTGGAAAGAAAGATTGTCGGTATGACTCTGTGTGGACTCTAATCTCTCTGATTTTATCCTCATGGTCTCTTCGCGATGTATCCGTAGGAGGGAGCAATATAATGCTTGACTCCACGGTGAAGGTATATTCTCCAAACTTCAACAAACGCCCGTACCGAGCTACTGAGTGTCTCTCCTGCAGAGTCTTCCACTGGAGTTTATTTATCATCTCCGTAACGCTTTCGCGATTACTAAATGATCCTGTAACGAAGCGCGCTGCTCTCCGTTGGATCTTCTTTATCTCTTCTATCAACCCTATCTGGTACGGATCCCACACTGCTGAGCAGTATTCAAGCAGTGGGCGAACAAGTGTACAGTAACCTACTTCCTTTGTTTTCGGATTGCATTTCATTACGATTCTTCCAATGAATCTCAGTCTGGCATCTGCTTTACAGACGATCAACTTTATGTGATCATTCCATTTTAAATCACTCCTAATGCGTATTCCCAGATAATTTATGGAAGTAACTGCTTCCAGTTGCTGACCTGCTATAGTGTAGCTAAATGATAAAGGATCTTCCTTTCTATGTATTCGCAGCACATTACCCTTGTCTACATTGAGATTCAACTGCCATTCCTTGCAGCATGAGCCAATTCGTTGCAGATGCTCCTGCATTTCAGTACAATTTTCCATTGTTACAACCTCTCGATATACCATAGCATCATCCGCAAAAAGCCTCAGTGAACTTCCGATGTTATCCACAATGTCATTTATGTATATTGTGAATAGCAACAGTCCTACGACACTCCCCTGTGGCACACCTGAAATCACTCTTACTTTGGAAGACTTCTCTCCACTGAGAATGACATGCTGCGTTATGTTATCTAGGAACTCTTCAATCCAATCACACAATTGGTCTGATAGCCCATATGCTCTTACTTTGTTCATTAAACGACTGTGGGGAACTGTATCGAACGCCTTGCGGAAGTCAAGAACCACGGCACCTACATGCGAACCCGTGTCTATGGCCCTCTGAGTCTCGTGGACGAATAGCACGAGCTGGGTTTCACACGATCGTCTTTCTCCAAGCCCATGCTGATTCCTACAGAGAAGATTTCTAGTCTCCAGAAAAGTCATTATACTCGAACATAATAGTGTTCCAAAATTCTAAAACTGATCGACGTTAGAGATATAGGTCTATAGTTCTGCACATCTGTTCAACGTCCCTTCATAAAAACGGGGATAATCTGTGCCCTTTTCCAATCCTTTGGAACGCTACGCTCTTCTAGAGACCTACGGTACACTGCTATTAAGAAGGGGGGCAAGTTCCTTCGCGTACTCTGTGTAAAATCGATTGGTATCCCATCAGGTCCAGTGGCATTTCCTCTTTTGAGTGATTTTAATTGTTTCTCTATCCCTCTGTCGTCTATTTCGATATCTACCATTTTGTCATCTGTGCGACAATCTAGAGAGGGAACTACAGTGCAGTCTTCCTCTGTGAAACAGCTTTGGAAAAAGACATTTAGTATTTCGGCCTTTAGTCTGTCATCCTCTGTTTCAGTACCATTTTGGTCACAGAGTGTCTGGACATTTTGTTTTGATCCACCTACCGCTTTGACATAGAGGTTAAGATAGTTCCAATACCCGAATAGAGCGTCTAGAACTAACTATAACTTCCCACGAACATCGTGAAAAACAAAAATGCAAGATATATAGTTAAGAAGACGGACATTATTCCACCAGGTTGCGTTTAAAATATATTATGTGTAGAAATATCGTTCGTTTTACGTGTTTGGTGTAAAACAATGTTATGTTTTAAGGTTATTTTTTCAGATTGTCATTATTATAATCACTGTCCAACATTTTAATGATTTATTTATTATTTTCAGTTAACAAAGTACACGTATGTGAAACGATAAACTAAAACATAATACCTAACACAAAAGTAAGTAAAATAAATAATTGGAACAACAATGAATGTTTTGAGATTTTAATTAGGTAGGCAATGCTGGAAAAACTCTTACAGCACACTGTGCACTGCTTATTTTCCAAATACATTATGTCAGAAACCAGCTTTATTACACAAGCATGTATGTGGCTTGAATGCTTCTTTAATTTATATTGTAAGAAATGATTTCATTTTACAGATTTAATTAATGGTGACTAGGTGTTCTGTAAAATTCAGATTGTTACAAATCTGACTATAAAGTTTTATATGCCAACTTTTATATGAAAAACATTTTTATATAATCGTTTGGAAAACAATCTCTCTAAACTTAATATACCAAATTACCATTCATGGCGTGTTTCAATTCTTAAAAGTGAAATTGAGCACAAACAAAAAAGTAGATACTGAATTAATTTGTACCCTCTGCACACTCTCCAAGTTTCATCAATATCATTTATTCAGATCGAGATTTTCACTCTGTAGCGGAGTGTGCGCTGATATGTAACTTCCTGGCAGATTAAAACTGTGTGCCCGACCGAGAGTCGAACTCGGGACCTTTGCCTTTCGCGGGCAAGTGCTCCACCATCCGTTACGCTCGCCAAGTGTTGCCTTCTCGGCCTTTAAAGAATGAATGTAACTGGATGATGTGGAAACACGTTTCTTCTGAACGACAATCGAAGTATGCCCCTTCTGTTGCCTTTGTTTGCAACAGGGCTTGAATAAAGATAAATGTAAATTCCATTGAGAAGGCAGTCACATAATTGTTATGGAAATGTAACTGCATCTGTAAATTTCGTTCTCCGTGCGTGGAAAAACGGAAAGAAGCAAACTCATTATTGCTGATAAGTAAAATTTCTTTTTTCAGAAGGTAATAAAGTAGAATAGGCTTCTTCTGCTTGATTTTACATATAATTAACATAAATGTGTCTTCTTGTGAAAAAAAAGGAAAGAAAGACAGAAACTAAATAAAGGGTTTATACCAGTTTCATCACTGTGCTTCCCCGAAAACAGACTAATAGATACACATAAGTTTAACTGGTCTATACTGGTGATCGTCTCTGATGTCTTTCTGTTGGAAATCCTCCTCCTGCTACGTGAAGTACAAACTTTAACCAAAAATCATTCGTCTAATATACGAAATGCTTGGATGTGTAATGTAAATTACGCATTTCTATTGGTTACAGGATTGTTTTAGTTAAAAAATTTGCGTAATTTTCTTTGTATTTTTTAGTACTCATCAACTTGTGGTGCTCAGTTGTAAGGTATACCCAGAAGTCCTCCCTATTGCTTGATTCTTTTGTTAGGATGTAATGCATCGTTTGGCCTTTCAACCAGTTAATTGCATTTCGTTTTGTTTTAGGGTAAGGTATACCGTCAGGGTTTAAAAATTCAGCAGTCGTAACGGCATTGGGCGTAGTTCTGCTGACGCTCCCTATCTTTTGTCTTATGTAGAGCCATATTTCTTTTGCCCTGTCACACAGCAATCAATGCTCTTCGGTATCTGGTATATTACATAATGTACACAGCGGTGACTCGGCCAATCGAATAGAGTGAAGTTTAGAGTTCGTCGTATTTTTTCTGTTTACAGCAAAGTACCAGGTCGATTTGACATACGTTGGCAGGTTCCGGCAGTGAATACTTTCCCATATTGTTTCCCAGTTATAACAAGGATTCATTTGTTCTACGTCGTTTCTGGGTTTGTCTTTCATCAAGTTATTGTAAAGTTCTTTTACTTTCATGATGTCTTTTTCAGGAATC
This sequence comes from Schistocerca piceifrons, assembly GCF_021461385.2. Classification (NCBI taxonomy): domain Eukaryota; kingdom Metazoa; phylum Arthropoda; class Insecta; order Orthoptera; family Acrididae; genus Schistocerca; species Schistocerca piceifrons. The sequence continues at coordinate 309,480,058 of NC_060145.1, read as the reverse complement.
CTTGCCTGTATGTAGCTGTATTCTACGAAAAAGTATTTCAAGTGGTATAGTCCGTTGGGTATGTGTTGGACATTTATAGGTGCTCTGACGTCAGCAGGAGCTAATCCGTTTAACAAATGTGCAGCAAGGGTACCACTTGGATCTTTCCATTGTTTGTATGTGGTAGCAAGGTATAAGGCTTGCGCTTTTTTGCTGATATCGGTGAGATTTAACCCACCACATTTCGTAGGGAGCATCAGAATGTCATATTTAACTTTGAAAATACGTCCGCGGCTCACAAAGTGTCCTAGTGCAGATGCGATGCTTTTCAACAAAGTCGCAGGTGGTGGCAGAACTTGTGGTACATAATTAACTTTGGATGTGATGTATACATTTGCCACTGTTACTTTTTGAAGTTCATCGAGTTTGCTAATACTATGTGCTTGTACAGAGGCGCGTATGCTGTGTGCTCCCTGCCGCCGTTGGATAAGCAGCTGAGCAGCAAGTCGTATACTCCTAGCTCACTCGTTTGTTACATAGTTTAATTCTTAATTTCTTTGCGTGTTTTTGGTACTTGTATTGTTTAATTCATAAATTTCGGGCGTATTATAGTATTTGAGAGTTGTAGCATCGCGTTTTATTACCTGAATAGTGTAAATTCGCGTAGTCGTTTGTCTAGTGTTTTTGTTTTGAAAGGCCAGTGTCGGTTGGTCAGTCAGTGTGTTCCCTGCCGCCGTTGGATAAGCAGCTGAGCAGCAAGTCGTATACTCCTAGCTCACTCGTTTGTTACATAGTTTAATTCTTAATTTCTTTGCGTGTTTTTGGTACTTGCATTGTTTAATTCATAAATTTCGGGCGTATTATAGTATTTGAGAGTTGTAGCATCGCGTTTTATTACCTGAATAGTGTAAATTCGCGTAGTCGTTTGTCTAGTGTTTTTGTTTTGAAAGGCCAGTGTCGGTTGGTCAGTCAGTGTGTTACCTGCCGCCGTTGGATAAGCAGCTGAGCAGCAAGTCTATACTCCTAGCTCACTCGTTTGTTACATAGTTTAATCCTTAATTTCTTTGCGTGTTTTTGGTACTTGCATTGTTTAATTCATAAATTTCGGGTGTTTTATAGTATTTGAGAGTGTAGCATCGCGTTTTAGTACCTGAATAGTGTAATTTCACTTAGTCTCCTTCCGCCGCCGAGCAGTGTCAGCAGTGCGCAAGTAGCAGCATTACGGCATTTACTAGGCAATCTTGTATTTTAATAACCGTTTAAATTTTGTCGATTTGTTTGCGCTCTCTGTAGATTAGTTCAGACGTTTTTTGCAAAACAGTTTTTAGCATGGATAGGGACTGCAACTGCTGTGTTCGGATGCAGGCTGAGTTGGCATCCCTTCGCTCCCAGCTTCAGGCAGTGTTGGCTTCGGTCACACAGCTTGAGGCTGTTGCCAATGGGCATCACTGTGGGGGTCCGGATGGGGGTTTGTCGGGGACGGCCAGCTCGTCCCACGCATCCCCTGATCGGACTACGACTGTGGTTGCCCGGGATACTGCCCGCATTGAGGCTGATCCCTCACCTGTGGTAGAGTGAGAGGTCGTTTCAAGGTGTGGCAGGGGGCGAAAGACATTCCAGAGGGCTGAACAGAAAGCCTCTCCAGTTTGTCTGACGAACCGGTTTCAGGCTCTGTCTCAGGCTGATACTGATCTTCGGCCTGACATGGCTGCTTGTCCTGTTCCAGAGGTTGCCCCTCAGTCTGCAAGATCCGGGCAGTTGCAGAGGGTGGGCTTACTGGTAGTTGGGAGCTCCAACGTCAGGCGCGTAATGGGGCCCCTTAGGGAAATGGCAGCAAGAGAGGGGAAGAAAACCAATGTGCACTCCGTGTGCATACCGGGGGGAGTCATTCCAGATGTGGAAAGGGTCCTTCCGGATGCCATGAAGGGTACAGGGTGCACCCATCTGCAGGTGGTCGCTCATGTCGGCACCAATGATGTGTGTCGCCATGGATCGGAGGAAATCCTCTCTGGCTTCCGGCGGCTATCTGATTTGGTGAAGACTGCCAGTCTCGCTAGCGGGATGAAAGCAGAGCTCACCATCTGCAGCATCGTCGACAGGATTGACTGCGGACCTTTGGTACAGAGCCGAGTGGAGGGTCTGAATCAGAGGCTGAGACGGTTCTGCGACCGTGTGGGCTGCAGATTCCTCGACTTGCGCCATAGGGTGGTGGGGTTTCGGGTTCCGCTGGATAGGTCAGGAGTCCACTACACGCAACAAGCGGCTACACGGGTAGCAGGGGTTGTGTGGCGTGGGCTGGGCGGTTTTTTAGGTTAGATGGCCTTGGGCAAGTACAGAAAAGGCAACAGCCTCAACGGGTGCGGGGCAAAGTCAGGACATGCGGGGACCAAGCAGCAATCGGTATTGTAATTGTCAACTGTCGAAGCTGCGTTGGTAAAGTACCGGAACTTCAAGCGCTGATAGAAAGCACCGAAGCTGAAATCGTTATAGGTACAGAAAGCTGGCTTAAGCCAGAGATAAATTCTGCCGAAATTTTTACAAAGGTACAGACGGTGTTTAGAAAGGATAGAGTGCATGCAACCGGTGGTGGAGTGTTCGTCGCTGTTAGTAGTAGTTTATCCTGTTGTGAAGTAGAAGTGGATAGTTCCTGTGAATTATTATGGGTGGAGGTTACACTAAACAACCGAACTAGGTTAATAATTGGCTTCTTTTACCGACCTCCCGACTCAGCAGCATTAGTGGCAGAACAATTGAGAGAAAATTTGGAATACATTTCACACAAATTTTCTCAGCAAGTTATAGTCTTAGGTGGAGATTTCAATTTACCAGATATAGACTGGGACACTCAGATGTTTAGGACGGGTGGTAGGGACAGAGCATCGAGTGACATTATACTGAGTGCACTATCCGAAAATTACCTCGAGCAATTAAACAGAGAACCGACTCGTGGAGATAACATCTTGGACCTACTGATAACAAACAGACCCGAACTTTTCGAGTCTGTATGTACAGAACAGGGAATCAGTGATCATAAGGCCGTTGCAGCATCCCTGAATATGGAAGTTAATAGGAATATAAAAAAAGGGAGGAAGGTTTATCTGTTTAGCAAGAGTAATAGAAGGCAGATTTCAGACTACCTAACAGATCAAAACGAAAATTTCTGTTCCGACACTGACAATGTTGAGTGTTTATGGAAAAAGTTCAAGGCAATCGTAAAATGCGTTTTAGACAGGTACGTGCCGAGTAAAACTGTGAGGGACGGGAAAAACCCACCGTGGTACAACAACAAAGTTAGGAAACTACTGCAAAAGCAAAGAGAGCTCCGCTCCAAGTTTAAACGCAGCCAAAACCTCTGAGACAAACAGAAGCTAAACGATGTCAAAGTTAGCGTAAGGAGGGCTATGCGTGAAGCGTTCATTGAATTCGAAAGTAAAATTCTATGTACCGACTTGACAGAAAATCCTAGGAAGTTCTGGTCTTACGTTAAATCAGTAAGTGGCTCGAAACAGCATATCCAGACACTACGGGATGATGATGGCGTTGAAACAGAGGATGACACGCGTAAAGCTGAAATACTAAACACCTTTTTCCAAAGCTGTTTCACAGAGGAAGACCGCACTGCAGTTCCTTCTCTAAATCCTCGCACAAACGAAAAAATGGCTGACATCGAAATAAGTGTCCAAGGAATAGAAAAGCAACTGGAATCACTCAATAGAGGAAAGTCCACTGGACCTGATGGGATACCAATTCGATTCTACACAGAGTACGCGAAAGAATTTGCCCCCCTTCTAACAGCCGTGTACCGCAAGTCTCTAGAGGAACGGAGGGTTCCAAATGATTGGAAAAGAGCACAGGTAGTCCCAGTCTTCAAGAAGCGTCGTCGAGCAGATGCGCAAAACTATAGACCTATATCTCTGACGTCGATCTCTTGTAGAATATTAGAACATGTTTTTTGCTCGCGTATCATGTCATTTCTGGAAACCCAGAATCTACTATGTAGGAATCAACATGGATTCCGGAAACAGCGATCGTGTGAGACCCAACTCGCTTTATTTGTTCATGAGACCCAGAAAATATTAGATACAGGCTCCCAGGTAGATGCTATTTTTCTTGACTTCCGGAAGGCGTTCGATACAGTTCCGCACTGTCGCCTGATAAACAAAGTAAGAGCCTACGGAATATCAGACCAGCTGTGTGGCTGGATTGAAGAGTTTTTAGCAAACAGAACACAGTATGTTGTTATCAATGGAGAGACGTCTACAGACGTTAATGTAACCTCTGGCGTGCCACAGGGGAGTGTTATGGGACCATTGCTTTTCACAATATATAAAAATGACCTAGTAGATAGTGTCGGAAGTTCTATGCGGCTTTTCGCGGATGATGCTGTAGTACACAGAGAAGTTGCAGCATTAGAAAATTGTAGCGAAATGCAGGAAGATCTGCAGCGGATAGGCACTTGGTGCAGGGAGTGGCAACTGACCCTTAACATAGACAAATGTAATGTATTGCGAATACATAGAAAGAAGGATCCTTTATTGTATGATTATATGATAGCGGAACAAACACTGGTAGCGGTTACTTCTGTAAAATATCTGGGAGTATGCGTGCGGAACGATTTGAAGTGGAATGATCATATAAAATTAATTGTTGGTAAGGCGGGTACCAGGTTGAGATTCATTGGGAGAGTGCTTAGAAAATGTAGTCCATCAACAAAGGAGGTGGCTTACAAAACACTCGTTCGACCTATACTTGAGTATTGCTCATCAGTGTGGGATCCGTACCAGATCGGTCTGACGTAGGAGATAGAGAAGATCCAAAGAAGAGCGGCGCGTTTCGTCACAGGGTTATTTGGTAACCGTGATAGCGTTACGGAGATGTTTAATAAACTCAAGTGGCAGACTCTGCAAGAGAGGCGCTCTGCATCGCGGTGTAGCTTGCTCGCCAGGTTTCGAGAGGGTGCGTTTCTGGATGAGGTATCGAATATATTGCTTCCCCCTACTTATACCTCCCGAGGAGATCACGAATGTAAAATTAGAGAGATTAGAGCGCGCACAGAGGCTTTCAGACAGTCGTTCTTCCCGCGAACCATACGCGACTGGAACAGGAAAGGGAGGTAATGACAGTGGCACGTAAAGTGCCCTCCGCCACACACCGTTGGGTGGCTTGCGGAGTATCAATGTAGATGTAGATGTAGAAGTAATTTTCGATAATTCGCAGCAATAGTGTGCTTGATATTTCTTTTAAAATCTATGCCGAGACATTTCATGGTTACAAGCTCGCGTAACAGATCCTGCGTTTGCGTCCCAATTCGACGGCCGATGTTGAAAATCCCCGACTTTGTTCTATTAAGTTTTGCACCAGATGCCTGTTCATATTTTGTTACTATTCGTAGTGCGCTCTGTACTTCAGCGCCATTCACGACTAGGAAGCCAACATCATCAGCATATGCTTTGCACACGATCTTTTCTCCATGTATTTGTAGTTTCTGTAGATGTTTCATAAGGGAGGCAAGCAGGGGCTCGATGGCGATGGCGAAGAGTGCCTTTGACATTGGACACCCTTGCTTAATGGAGCTGGTGACGTCAATCGGGCGGCTAATGTGTCCATTGAAGGCAAATATGGCTGAGTTGTTTGTTAATGTATTTCTTACTACCGCAATGAATCTAGGTGGGAAGCCCATTGCGCCCATGGTGCGAAGGAGGAAACTATGATTAACTCTGTCGAAGGCTTTATCAAAGTCGAGTGAGATAAGTGCACATTTTATTTTGCAGATATCGGCCGTTGAGATTAGGTCCCTGTAATCACAGAGGGTCTGGAGAATTCTCCTATCTTTGCCCACACTTTTTTGATAAGGGCCAGTGACGCTGGTCATTGTGGTTTTCAGCCTGCCGCTGTTTAAAAGCGTAATTGGCCTCAGAGCGCTTACAGATTTCGTATTGGTAGTTTTTGGCACTACGAGTCTCTCACGAAATTCTTTCGGGATGTCATTTTCAGGGTTTAGCAGTTCGCTGCAGATGAGAGTAAACTTACCTTTTACGAGGACACTGGATCTGCGATAAAATTCTGCCGCAATTCCATCTACCCCTGGAGCCTTATTTTTCGTGCTTCCATATATAGCTTCTTCGACGTCTTCTTCAGTTACTTCCGAGATGAGAGTTTGTGCTTCCGCGTGGCATACTTTGCCCTGGAGGTTGATCATTAACTCGTCTTGAAGCTGTTCGTCAACCGGTTGACTAGACATTAAGGATTCAAAATGCTGTACGATTGCCTCTTTAATCTCTCTTTGCTTCGTCAGCTTCCTTCCATCATCAGTTGGTATTTCAGATAATATCTTGCGAGACGCCCTTTTGCTCTCACGAATGACATGATAAATGGAAGTGACCTCGTGCTGTGCTATATTCCGGGCACGCGACAATATTTGGTAGCCTTCCAGTTGTTTACGCCGTAGTGCTAAAATTTTTGCTTTAATTTTGTTAATTCTTTCGTAGTTGTCCACAACTGTTGCATCGTACTTGTACAAATCCCTTAGACATTGAAAGTAAAATTCTATAGTTGATTTGTACCAAAAGTTTTTGTCTTTGGAGTAGTTTATGAAAAACCTCCCTATTTTAAGTTTGGCATGTTTCAGCCACCAGTCAGTGCCAGAGTTGTACGAGCTAAATTTGCTTTCACACTCTCTCCATACCTTGTAAAATGCCTCCCGACAAGCATGGTCTTCCAGATGTGACACGTTGAGCTTCCATGTGCCTCTACCTCGGTAGGTCCCTTGTTTTATCAGATTGATTGTGCATATGTATGCAGCATGGTCCGAAAAAACGGTAGGCCATACTTCGGACTGCAAAATGAGGTGTTTCAAATTGTGCGTTACATATATCCTGTCGAGACGGCTCGCCGAGTGACTTTTGGCGTGGGTGAAGCCAGGGGCTGCACCGTGCGTATGTTCCCATGAGTCTATTAGTCTTAAGTCATTAACTACACGTTCCAGTTCAGTACACTTGTTGAAATTGGGAGTTTGATCTTTGGTATGCAAAACACAGTTAAAATCTCCTCCCAGGAGTGGGATAATTTCTTCTTTAAAGAACTCCGTTCTGCGGTGCCTGTTACTGGATCCTGAAGGGGCATACACGTTAATGAGTCGTATTTTGTTTGTTGTGGCCGCTATGCCTTTACTGTTTGGTAGTTTTACTACATCTTGGACTACTATGCCCTCCTTTGTGAGCAGAGCCGTGCCCATTTCCGCTCCATGCCCTGGGTTTGTAATGGCGTTGAAGCCAGGTACGTTACCAAGCTCAATGTCTGTCACTTCTTGTAAAAGTATAATGTCACTGTCAGAAGCATATATAAAGTCTTTTAAGTTCCGTAGTTTAAAGGAACTGTGAATCTTATTAAGGTTTACTGTCGCGATTTTGTATGCTTGTATGTCAGACATTCTTCGTCGTACTTGATCTAACTTTAAAAAACATTCTTCTGTTTTGTCTCGCAGCTGTCTGTTTGGGAGCTGTCTCCTCTGCACCTTTGCGCGCCAGCCGGCGTTTCTTATTTTTCTTCGGAGAATTGCCTCTGGACGGACTTTCTTCAGTATCCAAGTTAGTGTCGCTTCCCTGCAAGGTGTGTCGGTCTTCAACTTCCGGCGGATCTGCTGCCTTTACAGCTGCATGTGCTGTTTCGGTGGAACTTCAACTGTTTCCGTAGATTGGCGGGACTCTTGTAGGTCGTCAGCTATGACGGCACTGACGTCCATCGAAATTTCAGTGTCTGGAGAATTTGTAGTTGCACACGATTCAGGGGCTGAGGAAGCAGTCGGCCGTTCACGTGCCACGGCGGCGTAAGTTCCAGGCAGTGTTGTCATCGCCGGTGGCCTGGCGGCCTCGCCGGCCGGCAGCCGTGCAACGCGCCGCTGTATGCATTCTGCGCGAACGTGCCCAGGCTTGTTACAGGCGGCACAGGTTCACGGTTGGTCGTCATAAATTACAATCCCTCTATATCCGCAGACATTGATGTACGACGGAATGTGCTTTTGTAACTCTACTCGAAGCTGCCGTACGCCATTTAGTACTGGGAATTTATGCGCGCTTGACCATTTCTCGGCAAAGTTGCTGAGCACTTTCCCGAAGGGTGATATTACAGCATTAATTTGGTCTGTTGTAATCTCAAAAGGCAACTCGAAGATTCGAATTGTGCGAATGCCAAAACCAGCATGTGCAACGGTCACTTCACCAACGTTTCCATCTGAGTGCTTTAATTTCATGACACCTCCGGAAGACTCAACTATTTTCTCGCACAACTCGGAACTACGCATTTTAACAAACACGACACAAGCTACAATCGACAGGTGGATCCCAATTACATCATTAAAGGAGAGCCTCACATCTTCTTCTAACCAATTTTCTACTTCAAACGATTTGGGTCTGGCATATCGAGGATCAAAGGTAAGTTTCAACGTATCTTTTCGACTTGGTTGAGCGATCACTGCATGCTACTCATTACTTCTCGAAGTTTTCTATAAACAGAGTTTTAAGCCCAGCAAGCGCAAGACTTACCACGCGGAAGCACAGACGCCACAGCACACACCACACTACGTCCTACTTCCACGCCGTCCGCCGGCGAACTAAAACAACTGAGCTACCCAAGCACGACTCACGCCCCGTCCTCACAGCTTTACTTCTACCAGTATCTCGTCTCCTACCTTCCAAACTTTACAGAAGCTCTCCTGCGAACCTTGCAGAACTGGCACTCCTGAAAGAAAGGATACTGCGGAGACATGGCTTAACCACAGCCTGGGGGATGTTTCCAGAATAATATTTTCACTCTGCAGCGGAGTGTGCGCTGATATGAAACTTTCTGGGAGATTAAGACTGTGTGCCCGACCGAGACTCGAACTCGGGACCTTTGCCTTTCGCGGGCAAGTGCTCTACCATCTGAGCAACCGAAGCACGAAAGTTTGGAAGGTAGGAGACGAGATGCTGGCAGAAGCAAAGCTGTGAGGGCCGGGGGTGAGTCGTGCTTCGGTAGCTCAGATGGTAGAGCGCTTGCCCGTGAAAGGCAAAGGTCCCGAGTTCGAGTCTCGGTCGGGCACACAGTTTTAATCTGCCAGGAAGTTTCAATATCATTTATTTACACTAGGGAATGTTCCCTTGTTAGTGAAGCAGATACGGTCCTGCAGAAACTAACCGCTTGTAAGCTGTGTGAGGAGAAAAACAACTAAAACGCTGAAGTGGATACGTATTAATGTACCAATGTTCACAATATCCGCACTTATACCCCTAGCACCCTGCTTATATTGCCCAGTATGTGTCTATCGGCGCGTGTGTGCAACTGTTCGTGATTGCTGATAGCACAGCAAGAACCATGTCGTATACCCTATTTGTTATTTTAAAAACTGATAAACACTCAAAGGAGATAAAATGAGACATTGTGTACGAAAATTTCCAAGTGGAGTTTGTTATATTTGTTACCATAGACGTACTTCAGAATGGGCAATACCCAAAGCTACGGAGTTGAGCGTAAGTTCGTGAGTTGTTTCCGTAAGTTTAATAAACAAAACAGGTACACATAACAGTAACTTCAGTCATTATTATATACTATGATATCAAAAGTATTCAAACATCTGGCTGAAAATGACTTACAAGTTCGTGGTGCACACCATCAGTAATGCTAGAAGTAAATATGGTCTTGGTCCGCCCCTAGCCAAGACGTCAGCTACCATTCAGCAGGCACACGTTAAATTACGTGCTGGAAGGTTTCTTGGAGAATGGCAGCCCATTCTTCACGGAGTGTTGCACGAAGGAGAGATATCGATATGGGTCTGTGAGGACTGGCACAAAGTCGGCGTTCCAAAACATCCCAAAAGTGTTGTTTAGGATTCAGGTCAGGACTCTGTGCAGGCCAGTCCATTCCTGCGAAGTTATTGTCGTGTAACCACTCCCCCACATACCGTGCATTATGAACAGGTGCTCGATCGTGTTGAAAGATACAATCGCTATTCCCGAATTGCTCTTCAACATTGGGAAGCAAGAAGGTGCTTAAAACATCAGTGTAGGCCTGTGCTGTGATAGTGCCACGCAAAAGAAGAAGGGGTGCAAGCCCCTCCATGAAAATACGACCACACCATAACACCACCGCCTCGGAATTTTACTGTTGGCACAACACACGTTGGCAGATGACATTCACCGGGCATTCGTCATACCCATACCCTGCCATCGGATCGGCACATTGTATGCTGTGATCCGTCAGTCCACACAGTCCTTCAATGTTTACGGCCTTTACACCAAGCGAGGAGTCGTTTGGCATTTACTGGCGTGATGTGTGGCTTATGAGCAGCTGTTCGACCATGAAATCCAAGTTTTCTCACCTCCCTCCTAACTGTCATAGTAACTGCAGCGGATCTTGATGCAGTTTGGAATTCGTGTGTGATGGTCCTGATATATGTCTGCCTATTACTCATTACGGTCCTCTTCAAATGTCGACAGTCTCTGTCAGTTAACAAACGAGGTCGACCTCTACGCTTTATTGCTGTATGTGTTCCTTCATGTTTCCACTTCACTACCACATCGGAAACAGTGGACTTAGCGATGTTTAAGAGTGTAGAAACCTTACGTACAGACGTATGAAACAATTGACACCCAATCACCTGCGCTCGTTCAAAGTCCGTGAGTTCCTCGGAGCGCCCCATTCTGCTCTCTCACGATGTCTAATGGCTACTGAGGTCGCTGAAATCGAGCACCTGCCAGTAAATGGCAGCACAATGATCTTAATATGAATAACGTATGCTTTCCGGGGTGTCCGGATGCTTTTGATTACATAGTGTATATTGCCCTTCATTACTTTGCAACAGTTCGCCAACGCGACTGTAGAAACGACGTGGTTTTGAGGCGAAGAACACATGGAGCAATATTCGGACAGCTTTTTCATCTGGAAAGACAGTTCCTTGAAGGCTGTTCGATAGAGAGCGAAAAGGTGAAAATCTGAAGGTGTAAGGTCAAGTGAATAAAGTGGGTGCAGAACGACTTCCCAACCCAACTCCCGCATTCTTCTTGGTCGCTGTTCTTGAGTAGCGTCTGTAAGAAGTCTCAGTTGCTGACGGTACAGTGATGGTTTCATCTCGTGTAATCAATTCGTAGTACACCACAACGTCGCTGTTCCACCAGAAGCGTAACTTATTTTTTTGTGGGTTCACCGAGGTCTTTGTATGGCGAGTTGTTACTTTTTTTGGATTCAGCCATTCCTGTCCTTTCCTTATGTTAGCATAAACACACCATTTCTCGTCACCAGTAAGGATACGGGGTAGGAATGGTACGTGTCGTTCACGAGCCAATTGACGAGCAAGTAGAGATGTGCATGTGGACATACGATGATTTTTGTGAGTTTCGCTAAAACATGTGGTACGCATACATATCAGTTTTGAAACTGCCACAGTTCTATTGAACTCAAGGGGAAGAACATACCCGAAATGTTCCAATTTCTCCACTTAGCACTCCATTGTTATTATGTACTGCTGCTCTCACTGCCTCTAAATGACGAAATGATAACGTGCAAACATAATAGCGACAGTGAAGTAGAAATAAAAAATGACAATCGATAATTAAACCCACAGCAACCGAAACAGTACCACGCAAAACAAAACCCCTGCGCACTTATGTACCACTCTAATAGTAGTACAGGCGAAATATTTTGAACCTAGCCTGGTGGAACAAAATTCATTTTCAAATATATCGTGTCTGTGGCGTCCACCCAGAAGAAGTTTTTGTGAAAGTACCAGTCAGTAGTGCAGTTCAGAAAAGTTTCTACTTGTCATTGCACAGATCTGTGGCAATTACGTAGTGAATAAAAAAACCTGTACATAGATCGTGGAAGGGGACGGGTGTGACAGCTGCCACCCTTGCGGACGCGCACGCTAGCGACTGACCTGCGCAGCTGCCGCTTGGCGAGTATGAGCGCCATGAGGGCGACGTTGGCGGCCATGCCGAGCGCGCCCAGGCTGAAGACGACGGCGGCCTCGGTGGCGCCGCCCGGGTGGCACTGGAACTGCCGGCCGCCCTGCAGCGACGAGTTGGTGGTGGAGCCGCTGCCGAAGCGCAGGTTGGCGCCGATCATCGCCACCGCCGAGCCTGCCCCAACACACACACAAACTCCGTCACACGCGCTGCTCACACACCACACACACTCCGTTGGGCAGAGATGATTCCCGACAGCTGAACTACTCGCTCCTGCCGCGACCAGTCACATACGATTGGCGTTCAGTAAGTAATGCTACGCATTTGTTTTCTCAGCCAGTTTCGATCGAAGAAATGCGGAATTTGTTGTGAGAAGTCGTGGAGTACTCCAGTTTCTGCCCCCATAGTTAAATGAAGCTACGGTAGATGGCGCCGCTATACGTAGCATTAAAAGTGGCATCTGTAACGGAGGTGCGTTAAAAGCAGAGATCTAACACGGATTTCCTTTTGGCGAGAAACGAGAGCATTTGTGAGTGCTTCCATAATGTGTACGGAGACCTGGCAGTGAACAAAAGCACAGTGAGTCGTTGGGCGAGGCGTGTGTTATCACCGCAACAAGGTCGCACAAACCTGTCCGATCTCACTCGTGCCGTCCGGCCGCACACAGCTGTGACTCCTGCAAAGTTGGAACGTGCGGACACTCTCATTCGAGGAGATTGACGGATGAGAATCAAACAACTCGCTGCATAATTCGACGGCACTATTGATAGCGCTGACGCACTCGTCCACCAGTTGGGGTACTCAAAATTGTGTCCAGCTATGTTCCTCGCCGCCTAACGGAAAACCATAAGAGCACCGAAGGGCGGAATTGCTTGCGCGTTACGAGGCTAATCGTGACAATGTTTTGTCGAACATCGTCACAGGTGATGAAATATGGATTGATCGCACCGGAAAGAAGGCGGCAGTCCACGGAATAGCGCCACACCATCTCTCCTCTGAGAAAAAAGTTCAAGGACACGCCTTCCGGCGATAAAGTGAAGACGACGATCTTCTGCGACTCTGAAGGGTTTGTTCTGTTTGATGTCATCCCTGATGTTGCACCGATCAACTCTGAATTATACTGTGCCGGCATCAGAAAACTGAAGAAACGACTTCAGCGAGTTCGTCGCCACAAAAATGCAAACGATCTTCTCCTCCAAGATAACGCGAGAATCCACGCAAGTCTACACAGGCGAGAGGAGCACATAAAACTACACTGTACTGTTCTTCCTCACCTAACCTACACGACGGACTCGCACATTCTGACTTCCATTTGTTTGTTCCAATGAAGGAACCATTTCGTGGGAGCAAAACTGGATGATGGGGAGATTATTTATGCAACAAGACATTGGTTCCATCGTCGACCAGTAGAGCTGTTTGTGCGGGCTTACAAGCGCTCCCAGTAAGGTGCGTAAGGCCGTAGCACTGAACAGAGACTATGATGAAAAACATGGTTTTGTAGCCAAAAGGGTGGGACATAATACGGTGTATTGTAATCGTGAATAAAACCAACCTCCTTTCAGAAAAAAATGTGTTGCATTACTTGTCGACCGTCCTTCGTTATAAGACTATGTTTGCGTTCCCATGGCAGTACCTCAGTTCTGTTACAGTATCAGGCCCTATGGTTCACATACCTTCTTTTTTTTCAAACAAAGATGTAATCATGGCTACGTATTGCTTGTAATGTGTAACAGCTTTCTGTCTATCTGTCATTTGAACAGAAGTAAACGTAAATGCCGTGATACTGCCCCGTGCTGCCTCGAAAACACTGCGTCTCTGTCAAGGCGACTTCTGGAAAACATATGGAGGATGACTCTCAGATATCCACAGGATATTATAATAACTTATATAATTTCAACAGATTTTTCCCCACTAACACGTGGTTACGTATTTATGAGCCTTCATCCATTGGCGATGAGGCTAAGAATTTGTGTGTGAGTTTAAGCTTTATTTTCCTTGTTATTTGTTCTGTTAATACGCATTAATTTAGACAAATTATCATCAGTTTGTTTAACCGGAATGCAGTTTTCTGCCTTCCCCTCCACATTCCCTCAGTTCACTTTGAAATGAAATATCGTATGGCTAGGGCTTCCCGTCACGTGTACCTGTCACCTGGTGCAAGTGCTGTTAGCTGACGGCACTTGCGCGTCGATGAGGATAATTTGATGATGTAGACTATAAACACCCAGTCTCGAAGACGAGAAAATCCGCAGCCCTCCTGGGAATCGGACCCGAGTCCGTCACATGGCATTCTGCCGCGCTGACTACTCAGTTATGCAGGTATACCAAGGTCACTGGGAAGCCTGTTTGCATCACATTACAGTGCGCACCTCATAAACAGAAATATGGGTGCCTTTCCTTTCAGCTCGCAGGGTAAGTCTGCCACAGGACAAGACCACGATTTTTAGAGCTGAGTAGAAAGAGCAACTGTTCGGGAAAGCAGTTATTAGAGCTGCAGAACAAGCTTCAGTTTCGATCTCGAAAAATTTCGTAATCTTCACGGTAAATGATAACAGCCAAACAGTTGCAGTATAAAGATTTATTGAAATCCTTGACCACGGTCTCGGTACATCTAAATACCCCTTTATCGGAAGCAAAAATACATCTGAACAGAAAGGCACCTTTACTAGCAAAAAGATTAGCAACATAACAGCGATAGAATGAAAAACAAACACTTATAGCTTTAAGTAACCATGAAAATTATCAAAGTAATTACAAGCATGAAAAAAACTTTTTGTCACTTACTAAAATTACATCCTGCAGTGGAGATGCATAAAACAACCGTGCCGAAGCGTGTAGTCAGTAGTTAAAATTAAAATTTCACTTCTATCTGCACAGCATAATTATGAAGAGATGGTCGATGCAAACACGGCATATCATTATTTAGCCTGTGAACTAGTGTGAAGAGGGTGCGGAAGCACTAGGGCAGACAGTTTCACTGAGAGAGGGCACTTGTGGTACGCGCGAGACACTCACGCACATTAAAACCCAGGGATACATACTGCAGTTAGGATAGGGGAAGTTAGTTTGGTGCAATATTTCGGAGCACACAAGTTACAGCCAGGTGTGGGCAGGATTGCAGTAAGTTACGCTTACCAGCGGTTTCAAAGTGGAATGGAGGCCACAGGGCCGTTGAAACGCTGAAAAGCATGGCGTAAGGTACAGGCAGAAGGGGCCCACTGATGCAAACGAGGTGTGGTGCGTAAGTGATGCAAAGTGGCACGTTAGCGAAACTGAGGCTCACAGCTGAGTATAAATATGTGCCATTTTCTAACGAGATTCATTCAAGTATGGCAACTTTCTCCTGGATGACGGGGTGTGTCACACTGCCAGGCTACGTGCAGCAACAGATGGGGTGACAGTGTCCCAGTCCATGGCAGGTCACTGGTTCGACCCTCTGAGGCCGACGCGAGGTCTGCAGCCAGCCAGCGACGGGCCACTCTTCAGCTCGCTACAGCGGGCAGTTGTCTCGGCTCTGACACACACTGGAGACTTTCGAGGCGCGGGCTGCAGATTCGGACATTGGATCGCAGGTGGTAAATACCGCTGCGTTCTCAGCTATACCAGTGAGGAAGAAGCAGCAGCGGGGCCAGCCTACAGCTCCCAGCGGAGCAGTGCAGCAACAACGAGAATGGTGGCCGCTGAGTAGGCTGCTGGCGCAGCCATTCTGACGCAATCGGAACTCTGCAGCTAGTGTACAAGGCCAGCACGACACAGTGTTGCATTGCACAGGCCGCTGGGGTGCTTCATCAGGATTGCAGGGCCCTGTGAACGGGGCACTTAAGTGGAAACAAATAAATCATTTGGAAAGTTCTCGCCGAATTTTAATACGGCGCCTCCTATTTGGTCATTCTGTTACATTCGGTTGCACAATCCGCCATTACAATACTCATGCGTGTCAAAATTTTAAAGGTTGTGCTAATTCAAACCCTCTGTCTTAATAAATAAAACATATCAGAACCATTTAAAACTCCTACATACAATAGAAAATGTGAACACCTATTTTCCTGTGTGCTAGTGTTAAGCATGTGAAGCTTGCACTAAGGAACACATCTAACTAAAGAGGGCACTAGTGTTAACGCGCGAGAACCTTGCGCAAATTAAAGACTAGGATACACACTAGCGAAAACGAACAAAATGTTGTAGTAAATCAAAACCATCTGTTGTCATAATTAAAAAAACATAACAGAATCATTTAAAGCACACCTACACACCGAAATACGCGAACAACAATCATCAAAAATACGTAAAATCCCGACAGGAAAGGAGCGTCTCACCAACACCGACAGACAAGAAAACTAGCTTCTAGTCAGCCAGACTATATTACTTTAGAGCAAGAAGGGGTTTGAAACCACCCAAAAAAATCTTCATTCTAAGCTGCACCTCTTCGTTAAGAATAAATCGATCTTTTTGAGATAGACATTTGAAAATTTCTAACGGGTCCAGTTTGTAACCCTTACTCACTTCGTGTAGCAATTGTATGTCATCCAGTTTACGTGGTGTGTGCTGTAAGAGCAATAGATGTTCAGCAAACGTGGAATTGTGCATGTTTTCCCCATTTTCACCCAGCATGTGTTTTTTGTATCTTACATTAATGGGTCTACGTGTCTGCCCAACGTAATAGCTGGGGAAGTCGTTACAAGTAATTTTGTAAACTCTGCATTTAATGCCAGCTTCTTCCTGTGCCCCAATGGTATGAATCACTCTTTGCTTTAAGCTATTATTTACGAAAAAGGCAACTCTGTAACCGTATTGCTTCTGTAAATGTCTCCTTATCTTGTATGATACGTTCCACAAAAATGGAATAGAAGTAAAGTTATTACCTTTACTCTTTATCGCCTTGTTATCCTCTAAAATTACAGTTATTTTTTCCTGACAATTTGGTCAATTAACATATGGTCGTATACATTGTTAACAGCTGTGGATTTTACTAAAGATATTTATTTTTCTAAACAATCCTGTTGCAAAGGTGTGTTCATGGCATGATGAACTGCAGAGTGAAAGAAGGCAGTTTTGTGAGTTTGTGGATGACAAGAATCTGCTAGGATAATATTATCAGAAAAAGTATTTTTACGAAAAATGTCGAAGCTAGTTGTGTTGTCAAACAACGGAAGCTTCAAATCAGTAAAATTGAGTTCTCTCTCATCGTTTTGCATCTGTTCTGTGAAATTCATTTTCTCGTGTAAACTGCTGAAAACATGAAACATTAGTTGCAGATCTTGGTCACTTCCTTGAAATGTATGAGCATGTCATCAACGTAACGAGCATAGAAAGAAATCATATTACCCAACACAGGATTACTTTTGAAAAAATTTCCTTCTAAAGCATTCACAAAGATGTCAGCTAAGATACCAGCTAATGGGCAACCGATGGCTGAGCCGAATGGTTGCTCATACATTTTGCCATTAAACTGAAAGTAATTATAATCGAGTACAACCTGCAATAGTAACGTAATTTCTGACAGTTGCGACTCACTTAAAGTTTTATGTTGTCGAATGTTATTTTCAATAACTTTAAGAGTGATATCTACCGGAACATTAATGTATAAACTTACGTCGAACGAAACCAACCGGGAGGAGGTAGTGAAATCTACCGCTTTTAGCTTGTTTATTAAATCAGGACTATTATTAACCGAATAATTATTTTGAAAAATGAATGTTTCTTTATTTTAGTGTGTAAGAATCACGCTAATTTATGGTGTGGACTCTTTATTCCAATAACGATCGGACGAATTGGGTGTTGACTTTTTTGCACCTTAAATTGACTTCTAAGGGTAGGTGCGCTGGGGTTCATGTCAATTAAAGTTTTCCTTTGAAACTTTTTCATAAGATGTTTAGTTTTGCCTAAAATATCCCTAATTTCCTTTTGCAGTGCAGGGGTAGGATCCTGCTCGATTTCGGAGATCCTATTTTCTTCGAAAAAAGCCAAAGTTTTAACAATATATTCGCTTTTATGGGCTACAACGAGCAAATTTCCTTTATCGGATTTCATGTTAAGAGCCTCATTACTTTTTAATTTACGGTTAATGCTAGTGATAATGCTCTCCTCCTTCTGTTGTCAGTCATTATTTTTTACAGAATTGACCTCTCTCTCTAATATTGCGCTACATTCATAAGCAATCCTAGTTTGTTGAGATTATTCTGTTTTTACAGACTCAAGTCCAACTTTAAGGTCAACAATATAATTACCCACCACTTTAGGGCCATTAAGACTAGGCATAAAATTGTATTTAAAACCTTTTGCTAGCATGGTACATTCTTCGGGAGTAAAGCTTATGGAAGTTTCATTTACTACTCTATCACAAAATTTGTGTTCACTATCAAGAGTTCTTTGTGCAGGAACATCCTTAGATTTAGGCATAGCATTTTCCAGCTTAAGAAGTTTAAAATCGTGCCTAAGCTGAATTTCACTCCTACGATTCTGTAACAACTCATTAACACCATGCCAAATACTATCAACATGAAAGTTAAAATAATCTTTAAAATATTTAGTTACCAAGAGATAAAAAGAGTAAGCTTCTTCGTTTAGTTTATCTTCCTTCTTATAAATGTCACTTATTCTGTCACTCGTAATTTGTTTTAGCAGTTTTGCTTTAGTAAACGGGACCTTGTCGCACTGTTTCACATTGATAAATGCCTTCAAGTAATTCGGTGTCAAATGACGTCTTTCACAGTGTTTAGTGAAGTCAATAGCCATACCTGTTTTCAGGATTTTAAATGAGATGCCCATGTACTTCGAAAGAGCCTTTGAAACCAGGGCAGGAACATATTTCTAAATTTTAAACATGCCTGAAGCAGCACCTGTTGAAAATCTCCACGGTAAATGATAACAGCCAAACAGTTGCAAAAATGGTTCAAATGGCTCTGAGTACTATGGGACTTAACTTCTGAGGTCATCAGTCCCCTAGGACGTAGAACTACTTAAACCTAACTAACCCAATGACATCACACACACCAATGCCCGAGGCGGGATTCGAACCTGCGACCGTAGTGGTCGCGCGGTTCCAGACTGTAGCGCCTAGAACCGCTCGGCCACCCCGGCCGGCCCTAAACAGTTGCAGGACAAAGATTTATTGAAATCCTGGACCACGGTTTCGGTATATCTAAATATACCTACATCAGAAGCAAAATACACCTGAACAGGAAGACACCCTCTTTAGCAAAAAACTTAGCAACATAACTGAGACAGAAGAAAAAACAAACACTTATAGCATTAAGTAGCCATGAACATTACCAAAGTAATTATAAGCACATGAGAAACTTTTAGTCAATTACTAAAGTCACATCCTGCAGTGGAGATGCATAAAGCAACCGTGTCAAAGCGCATCGTCACTAGTTAAAATTAAAATATCACCTCTATTTGTACAGTATAATTATGAAGAGATGGTCAATGCAAACATGGCATATTATCAGTACTTAACCTGTGAACTAGCGTGAAGAGGGTGCGGAAGCACTAGGGCAGACAGTTTCACCGAGAGAGGGCACTTGTGGTGGTGCGAGACACTAGCGCACATTAAAACCTAGGGATAGATACTCATACGCGTCAAAATTATAAAGGTTGTGCTAATTCAAACTCTTTGTCTTAATAAATAAAACATATCAGAACCATTTAAAACGCCTACATACAATAGAAAATATGAACACCTATTTGCCTGTGTGTAAATGTCAAGCAGGTAAAGCTTGAACTAAGGAACACAAAAAAAAAAAAAGGTTCAAATGGCTCTGAGCACTATGGGACTTAACATCTATGGTCATCAGTCCCCTAGAACTTATTATTATTATTTAACTTAAACCTAACTAACGTAAGGACATCACACAACACCCAGTCATCACGAGGCAAAGAAAATCCCTGACCCCGCCGGCAATCGAACCCGGGAGCCCGGGCGCGGGAAGCGAGAACGCTGCTAGGGAACACAGCTAGCAAGAGAGGGTACTAGTGTTATGCGGGATAATCTCTCGCAAACTGTTTAATACTGCAATTTTGTCACGGAAATACACGCTTTTACACAGTTTGAAATGTGACAATGCTAAGACAGTTGTTAAATGATGCATCTCGGCCTCTGAAAGTGAACTAATCCAAAACACAATAGCATTAAATTGGAACTCTCAGAAAGTTAAATACTCCTAAACACAACAATATTAAATTTTAACTAGAAGTTTCTTTACAAAATTATCCATACGATTACGTTACGATGTTGCCCAGTATTACGATAAATCATCTGATTCCGGTTCAAAGTTCGGTACTATTTTTAGGTTGACAATCTAGTCTAGGTGGATGGTTAGTTTTGCACAAGTCGAGCAAAAGATTCCTCAAGGTCGAGTGGACACAAGCTGGTGAAAAATTTACGCCTCGGCAATTGGTATTTACATTAGCTGTGATGAGTTGTCGTTTGCATGGCTGCTCTCGCCCACTCAAATTCCTATAAAATCTAATTAAGCCTTTGCTGAATTTTCAAGCAGAAACTCTCCCTATGTTTCTCAGTATGCGAGAAAACATGAAGTCATCCCTAGTCTACGGCAATATACACGCGTATGGTTGGAGCAGCGTGCATATTATAATGCCCTCTAAGTTCTAAGAAGAGCAATTAACTAACCTGCTGGTTCGTTTCTCCACAGTTGGAGCTCAACAACGTTACAGCTAATTTCTAGCTGGAGGTCATCGTCTGTGAACGCAGTGTACACCCAAATTTCTCCTCAGCATTGTACAGAGGGGTACGCACTCCGTTCTGCACTTGACGCCACTTCAGAGAAGAGTCCCTGAAAATTTCGCTCTCGTCTTTCTCGTACCCGAACTCTCTTTCCACCTGGGTTCTTTCGTTCTCCACCTCTTGGCTTTTTCCAACCAATAGGAGCATTCCTCTTATTTTCTAGAAACTCTCTCTACCAATCGCAAAGCTCCTACCACTGAACTACGTCGAAATCTCTGCACTTTACTCCTTTCCATTGCGTTTCTCCCAATCGGACGTTTTGTACTCGCTCCAGACGCCTAAAAAGTTACATGTGTCTATCATGTGTATACCACTAGCAGTTCACGTGATCGAATGCGTCACTGGTGTTGTTTGTATCACTTTGCAATTCCGAAACTCAGTTTTCTAAGGCTTCTTTCAGTCCTACTTCTGGTGGCCCATTATTCGTTCTGTAGTATGCGTCACCTGTCCTGTCGCTGACCCACCACTGTGGGATACGCCCCCATAAGAGCTCTTTGTAGTGCCTCCCAGGGTGCGGCCTCTGCTTCTGCCCGTGCTTCCTCACAAAACGTTTCCTCTCGCTGCTTGTTTCACCTTCTGCTCATTGACGAGTTTTATATAGGAGTGATGTGTTAATACCGTCGATTGAGTGTCATCCCTTTTGCACCTTCCTGTTATGATGTATAAAACTCTTATATAAGGTGCGAAATTGACCTTCATTTATTCTGCCATCTTACAACCTCACCAAACGATTTGGCGCAGTGGTTCGCTCACTGGACTCGCATTCGTGAGGACTATGGTTGAATCCCGCTTCCGGCCATCCTGATTCACGTTTTCCGTGATTTCCCCAAATCGCTCCAGGGAAATGTCAGGATAGTTCCTTTGACAGGGCATGGCCAACTTCCTTCCCCATCCTTCCCTAATCCGATGAGACCAAAGACCTCGCTGTTTGGTCTCTTACCCAAAACAACGCGATGACCTCAGCAGTTTGGTCCCATAGGAAATTACCACAAATTTCAAAATTTGCACAAACTAGAGAAACAATAACACTGTGCATAGATCACATTCGCTTATATCTTAATCATCTACAGCACAGTTTGAATTCAGATTGGCACAGTGACCTCTAGAGCTTATCTTAGTTATATGACCTACGTTTGTACAAACGAAAGTTCACAGGTATTTCAAAAAATTGCTTCCGTAATTTTGACCAGAGCGCTACCACGATCCTGGTATGACGGTGTATTGGACTCCGGACACGTCCATTCACCTGCGGACTGTGGAAGACGTTCGCTTGTGATTAGGCACTTTGGAGGGAACTTTTCGGGCCACGTTCTGTGCTAGCCTGCACCAACCACATCGATCCGCGTTCTTTGCATTCGTTTGTACGTGTGAACTGTTCTTGTTGTGTATCAATGCAGGTATTTTGCGTAATGCAGTGCCTAGCACGAAAATCTGTGGATTTATCAGGAAGCTCTCATACTTACGATTAAGTGCAAATATCTAACTCGTTCTCTGAGATCAAGAAGGAAATTCGTGTTCTGTTGTATCGAAATACAAGAACGATCCGCAAAGTTATTGTCAACAATTACAATGGTTATTTTCATTGATCATTTAACAAGCATCTGTCGCAGTGTCTCTCTCTCTCTTGTCCTCTCTCTCTCTCTCTCTCTCTCTCTCTCTCTCTCTCTCTCTCTCTCGTCCGCAGCTCATGGTCTAGTGGCTAGCGTTACTGCCACTGGATCATGGCGTCCCGGGTTGGATTCCCGGCTGCGTTGGGGATTTTCTCTGCCTGGGGACTGAGTGTTTGTGTTGTCCTCATAATTTTATCATCATCATCATCATCATCATCATCATCATTCGTGACAATGGCACCATTGGATTGGACAAAAAATTTGACTGAGTATAAATTGGGACTTTGTACATGTGCTGATTACCGTACAGGTGAGAGCTCCACAAACCAAACATCATCATGATTACCTCTCTCTATCTATCTCTCTCTCTCTCTCTCTCTCTCTCTCTCTCTCTCTCTCTCTATCAAATTGTCTTCGTTATGATATTAATTATCCATCTTTTCGTATTCCACATTATTAACTGTCTATTCCGTAATGTAAACCAAAATTTTCGAAGTAAAGAAAATCGAAATAGGATACAAATGGGAAAGGAATATCCTGCAACGTATTCGAGTAATCAATATTCGCGAAAAGCATGA
The DNA here is from genome assembly GCF_021461385.2 of Schistocerca piceifrons. NCBI lineage: Eukaryota > Metazoa > Arthropoda > Insecta > Orthoptera > Acrididae > Schistocerca > Schistocerca piceifrons. Next base: position 309,457,212 of record NC_060145.1, on the reverse strand, counting down.
GGCCGTTTGACTAAACTATTCATTTTTAATTAAGATACTCCCAGAATGTTATTTCCGCTACAATTATGAAAACAATGTAAAAAGGGAAAATAAACCACACTGAGATTTCCAGAATGAGATTTTCACTCTGCAGCGGAGTGTGCGCTGATATGAAACTTCGCAGGAGAGCTTCTGTAAAGTTTGGAAGGTAGGAGACGAGATACTGGCAGAAGTACAGCTGTGAGTAGTGGGCGTGAGTCATGCTTCGGTAGCTCAGATGGTAGAGCACTTGCCCGCGAAAGGCAAAAGTCCCGAGTTCGAGTCTCGGTCGGGCACACAGTTTTAATCTGCCAGGAAGTTCCACACTGAGATGTTTTATTTTCAGATTTTAGTTTTGATAAACGAAATTGATGACTGTGTTTCACACACCCCATACAGTTATCTGCGTCAATAAATCACAGTAACATCCAGCTGGCACAGATACGAAAGCCAACTGATAAAAACATAAGGTAATGACGATGACATAAAACGAAGACAAAGTAACTTGAAATAACATGCTGATATTGTTGGATTTAGCTGTCGCACCTTGCGGAGACGAGTTTACGCTACGTATATTAGCCCAATGTCAGACAGAACTTTGCTAATGATTCAATAAGCAAGAGCATATCGATATCTTTGGGCAATATCTACTTCCGTTTCTTCTTATAAGTAAGAAGGGAGGTTTAGAATTTGGCGTTCTGTCGATGGTGCAAGATAATTACAGGGTGTGGCTAATAAAAGAGGCCCAGAGGACAGAGTTCCAGGGTGCAAAGAAACACAGAAGAGGCAAGGAAATACAATGCTAACTTGCCTACAGCAGATGTTGAAAGTGACCACCAATTATTTCATGGCACTTTTGGGCCCTGGTCAGCAAGTTTATCAAGACGGATCGAAGCTGGACTGCTGTAATTGCTTCAGTTTAATCCAAAATGTTCTGCGTCAGCTCTTGAACTCCATGTAGTATGAATGGAATGATTGGAAGCTTTGCGAACTTGCAGAAAACTTTTCGTATACGCAGTGACTAGCGAGTATGTTCAGACTTATGTTTCAGGATATAAATTTTTTTGCCTAATTCTTATTGTATTTGAAATGTTCGTTAGAACGTTTACTTTCAAGATTAACTCACATAAAGTGTGCCAGAAATGTTAAAATATGTTAAAATTGCATGATGGTCTGGCGCTTCGGAGCGTTCGAAGGCAACCGATGTAATAGAATAATTGTTACCGATGGAACAGGAGTCCAGTAGTATCAGATAGTATTACAAAGAGCATTATTGTCAACTTTTCTCAACTTGATTTATCTTTGTAACGTGATTAGTTTATGATAAAATGTCTGAAAATACATGATTGTTTCACGTCTGCGTAACTCGCCATTTCGCTTATTTTTATACAAAGTAAAACTTGAGTGCTTGAAAATGACAAACGTGTTTACACGGCAAAAAAACGGTTCGAAAACTAACCTCAGTACTGAAAAAACGCTTCGATCGGTAAGCGGAATCCAGTTAATCGGTGTAATTTCGGAAAAATAAGGGTGTTTCAACACTGGCCAAATAAAGGCCAATTGTACGATTCTGGCATTGCCGATCAAAAGTTTGTACAAATTCAGTGTTAAAAAACGCAAGCTGAAACTCTAAACGCTTGATTTTTATTTTATCTTTCATTTTTTTAACAACATTTTTCAAGTCTCTTGGTGTTATAACTCATGAAATATACATGAAACTACGTTGTCATTTTTGTAACTTGTAAGACGGCGTTTTCTACTGTAGTAGTGGGTAGTGTTTCTCCGATTTTAACTTCGGTATTCGGAGCACGTTTATAAAAGGAATTTGCTGTCGAAAACTGCTGACTTTTATTTCAGAGTGTCTGCATTTCCTTAAAAGCTACTTTTTTGGTATTCCTACGTATTAAACTTGACAACACCACCAATTTCAGAGCAGTTTTTGAAATTCTGTTCCAAGTTGAAAATTGTGACGTTCAGAGTTCCCGGCAGTAGCCTCACACTCCGCGAAGGCCTTTCGTTGATGTCGTGTGGTGTCCTCTGATTGCCAGCTTTTTACTTAAAAAAATACAAAAACAATCTTAAGAGTGTGAAATAAAGGTCTGAAGTCAGTTTTGTAATTTGTTTGATATTTCATTGGAAAACAAAGTAAGCGTTACTTTGATCTATCCCCCCAAAAAGAACGTTATGTCAAATTACTGTATTTCAATGAAGAAGCGCAGGCAGCCAAACCAGGAGCACAGGAGAGAAATCTTTCCATGCATACACGCCAGACTGAAGGGCAAGCTTTTCCTTTGTGTAGTTAAGTGTAAAGGTGTGTCTCGTTAAAAGTTTTCTGCATAATAAGAACGCTGGGTCATCGGGAAGCAATTCACAGTCTTGGCGGTAATGGTGAACTTACAGAAAGTTGTAACGTAAGGTGAGAGGTCATTAAGGAGGTTTGAGGAAAGAAAAATAATTAATAACGCTTTTGAAATACGTGGAGGGGAGCTGGAAGTTTCCCCGCTAGCTATGTGGTGGTTGCCAACTTTTTATTCGTTCTCTTAACATTGACCCTTGCCTGCGCGAGCGTATGATGCACCAAGGTTGAGCGGATTCTCTAGTCTGGAGGTTCTAACACTTCCGCCTCCTCGCCATAGTTGCCACACACAACTTCCCCTTTGCAGTGTGATCAAACTGTTGCACATGAAAATAAATGCGTCTGTAAATAAGACAGTGCCTTCTTTCAACGTAAGGTTTCACCACACGCCTTACCGACAGCAAGCGAAGACGCCAATGTGATAGACACAGATCACATGACGTCTGTGTAGTGTGCAGTTCATTCCTTGGTAAACATGTCATTTCCCCAACAGCCATTGTTGTACAGTATTTTGTAAGTCGTTCGTATGTACACGTTGTAGACGCATTTCATGGCAGATGTCCAGATAACGCAGTGCAGAACTGTTCAAACTTAATGAAGAAAATTGCCCGTTTCCGGAAATGATACCTCAAAGGAAGGGTTTCACGAAAGAAGCCGCACGCGCTGTTTCTCACTAAACATTAACATAAGAACGGAAATTAACAATGTCAATATCAGCTTGCTCTGTAAAGTAGCCTCAAAGATGGTAAAACGAGTTCGTGTTTGTGTTTCTGAACAGAGCAGCCATTTTGAGCACAGGTTAGAAGCAATGTTTATGAGATTATATACGTCATTTTTGAAGTTCGCCACTTTTCGATCATCTTGTATATCATACCGAGCTCCAGTTGAAGTGGCGAATTCGAATTCGAGAAAAAGCCTTTGTTCTTTGGTAGTGCATGGAGAAATGATCACGCTCAAACGTTGCTGTTAATACGGCGCTTTTATTCCCCACCCCCTCCTTTTTTTTTTTTTTTTTTTGCTTTTAATAGAATGTGATACTTATCTTTCGAATGCCTTAGACGAGTCTGCTGTAATCCGTTTTGCTTATTTCTGGAATAATTTTGTTATCTTCGTTTGAGAATTCTCCGCGGGTTGCGAAACATGGGCTTCTTGTTTGAAAGAGTATTGGCTAGTCTTGGCTGGAGCTCGTTGGTGGAGCCGAGTTTCTTTTTTAATCTCATTTTGTTCGTTTCCGTTCGTTGTATCTGCTCTGGGCGGACGTCGAAAGACACCCGTTTCAGTTCGTCGTTGCTCCATTAACTCAGTTTTTTTTTATTACAGAGGGCAGCTAGCCCTCTGACCGAACACGCTGAGCTACCGTGCCGGCGTTCTGGCGGAGGTCCATACTGCTGTGCATGTCCTACAATGCATAAATAACTGGGTGTGACCATTTCAGTTGAAATATCCTTGCCTTTTTGCAAATACAGTTTGAAAGTTGCCCGTTCAATCGACATTTTTATTTCACCCATTAGTATTTGCGTCGGCAGATTTCGGTATTTACGTTTCGAATACTTTAAGTGAGTCTTTTATAATGAATTTCGATTAATCGACGTAAGTGTTCCGGTTGATTTACCATGATGCAGCTTATTAACAGTGGCTGGGTTATTTCGGCAACCGTTAATTGCGATTACTCAGCGAGTATGAATGGTGGATGGTGAGTAGTAAAATGGAATCTCACAGGTTGCTCGTAGTTTGTTGAATGGATGCTGATTAGATCACTGTGGATTATCTTCTGACTACGACGTGCTGCAGATGGAAAGACGTTACCCTACCCTGAAGTGTAAAATAGTTGCTTCCATGTTTCTCGTGTGTCCTTACGGATTACGTCACTGAAAGCCCACGACATTTAGGCGGACACCCGTTCCATCATCTTCATGTGGTGCTAATGGAATGAAGTATCTGGTGCGGACTTGCAGTACGTATATCTGCTAGTCCCGAGTTTGGGCCTCGCCGTTACATCGTCTTGCTCGGTGAAGAATGTGCGTGAGGCTGCGATGGTGGAAGGGGAAGCCTAAGTAGCCGCCCCTACAACATCTCGCGTCCGGGCGTCAGGATGTGCTTTGATGAAGCTTAGTATTGTCTCTCATGCCTTTCTCCGCTGCTAGCCAGTGAAAAGTTTGACATTACCGGGCAGAATTTATAGTTGCTCCACGTTCGAGAAAATCAATAAGAAGCACACCTTGCCTATCTCAGAACACTGTCGCCATCAACGTCCTTGCTGACAAGGTTTGCAAACATTTTCTTGGTTTTTGGGAGGGACTTTGTGTGCCCCCACTCCATGGACTGTGATTTTGTCTCGTAATTGAAGTGTTTCGCCCACGTCTCGTCACCGGTTACGATTAGATCCAGTAATGAATCACCATGCTCGTGGTAGGCCTCCAGAAATGTCAACGTTGCCCCCATTCGCTGTTCTTTATGGTGTTTTGTAAGCATTTTGGGCACCCATCGTGCACAAAATTCGTGGTAGCCTAGTTTTTGAGTGACAGTTTCAAACAACAAAGTCCGTGAAACTTGTGCAAAAGAAAGGGAAAGCTCCGTTACTGTGAAGCGACGGTTTTCACGAATCGTTTCATCAACTTTAGCGACAAAATCGTCAGTCACAATGCTCGGGCGTCCAGTCTTTTCTTCATCATGAACGTTGGTTTGGCCATTACTAAACCGAATGCACCATTTCTGGACGGAAAATTCACTCATTACTTTGTTTCCGTGGGTTTTAGGTTTTTTGCCAACAAAACCCTATCACAGACCACACCTCACAACTGTCGGGATTTTCGATTGCAGCGCACATTTCAAGTTCGAATATCGAAAAAACCAGATGCGCAGAGACATTCCCGCTGTCACGGACGGATGCCGACTGAGCTGCCGAGTACGCACATACCAAAATATACGCGACCGGCGCGCGCCTAGCGGCGACAGACGGAAACGTTCACTTCATTCTGAATAGCCCTCGTACGTAACAGAGGCTTTAGTCACCAACAATATATTTTCCGTCACTATTTACAACAGTCTGCCAACGCTGGGGTATCTTCTCGAGTGCGCGACTATAGAAATCACTTGCTCTGAGGCTAAGAACTCGTCGAGCCGTGTTCGGAGCGCATTTTCATCCGGAAAGGAAGTTCCTTGAAGGTTGTTCGATAGTCACTAATACCAAAACGATCCTCCTTAAAACGAGAAAACCATTTTCTTGCCGTGCCCTGTCCAGTAACATTATTCCATATACGATACAAATGTTTCCGGCTGCCTCCGCTGCTTCCATCCTTCTATTGATCTCAAACCGTAAAATACGTCGGAAATGTTCCTTTTTATTCACTTGGCACTCCATTTTCTAGCGTCTGCAGTTCCACTTGCTATCTCTAAATTACTAAAAGACAACATTTAAAGTCTAATAGGAACAGTAAACTACAAATAATAAATCACAGTCGATAATTATCGCTTAGTAACCGGAATACCACCATGCAAAACAAAAGCGCTACGAAGTTAGTCACCAGTATTTCAGTTGCAATATAACTGCATATCAGTCGGCTTCTTTCGGATTTTTTCGATATATCAACTATCGTTCTTTGTCGGACGCTCTTTTTCAATCTTATGGCCTCGCTTCACTATCCTCAAAAATTTAGGCCGTATCAGGTATCAAATATTGGATTCAGATCTCACAAGACACTAGTAATAAACAACTTTTCTTTCTATGCTATTCGATTCCCATGTTCAGCGGAAACAGGTCGTCTGGCAGATTGTTGTGTGTAAGATGTACAGATAGGTTTTATACACTGCTGCGATAATACATAAAAATGATATTCATGAGTTACATTGTGGATCTGATGGTGAAACGGTCTTTTGTATTCTAAGGTGCAATTATAAGACTGAGGAAACACGCTCACTACACTGCCGGGTGGTGTAACACTTGTTCAGTTTCTTCGGTCTTTACAAATCAGCACAGCTTACCTATGTATGTACTATGTCTACCAATGTCCAAGAGCGAGTGAGCCTTTCCTAATTGTTTCTGTATGGTGACAGAACAACGCATTATGCACTGCTTGAATATATCAGGGCTTGGTTATCGCTACGTATAAAATACATAGTCGAAGCTCTTCATCACAGCTTAAGTATCTCAAGCAATTTACTGCATGGTTTAGTTCACTCTGGTTCCTATTTCTTCGCTATGATTGTGTGTATTTGGTCCTACTTGTATTATCTTATTGCGACTAACAACAATTTACCGTCTCCTGTTACCCTTTTCTATATGAGTTTTGGGCTTGGCCCAACTTCACTATCTATATTTCTCCTGCAATAGAAGTCCTTCTCATTTTTTCAGCATCGTTTAACTATTTTCTGCACTAGACAGTATTTTCCTTTATTATTGACTTGTTTCGTTCGTTCTTCATTGAATGTCTGGCTAAAACAGCCTTTCCATTCTATTTCATATCTCTATGCAATTCGTGTTCTATCCGAAATGTAAGGTCCAGCGTCACCTTTCTGTCACGTTTAGAACGTAAATTTAAAGATTTCTCATCCGGATTTTCCTTTCACACCGAACGAGGTGGTGCAGTGGTTAAGACAAAGGATTTGCATTTGAAAAGTGCTTTGCTGAAATCTACGTCCTGGCACCCAGATCCAGATTTTGCGAATTTTCCGTAAATAATTTCAGACTAACAGAGGCAACTGTGTTTTACTCCAGTTAAACTCATTTGCTAAAATATTAATCATCCGCTTTATCAAGCCCACTCTTCGCTTTGGAGCACTGTAATTGGTGTACGACTGGTCCTAGGTGGCAAGGAGATCCTCCACCGTTGGCATACGTCAAAGCAGTGAGGCGGTGCTAGTCGGCTGTATGGAATCCGTGCAGTTAGAAGCTATCGTTTTTCGATGTGCCCATGAGCACACCGTGAATTAAGTTACCCTACTTCTAGGTGTATCAACACATACTGTTCAAAATGTGTGCAAAGAATAGTGTACTACTCGCTGCCTTTTAACACAGCATAAGAACAGTACTCGTAAAAAGATTCTAGCCGACAGACGGCTGAGACGAGTGTCCGCCTTTTGAGTTTCAAACCCGACAGGTTTGCTGGCAGTGAAAGCAGATCCATCTCAACAGTTGCCGAGCGAACGTGGCAAACGCAACTGTTTGTATACGTTAGAGTTGAGCACCTCGTAAAATGGCCATCGCTCACAGCTGCACATAAAGCTGCACCTTTCCAACCAGCCAGACATAAGAAAAAATGGACAATACCGGGCTTGAGACTTATGATGTTATCCAACGATCCATGCCTTCGCTTGTTTTCGAATGGCGCAAGATATCGGGTGTACCGACAGTGCACTGAGGTCTCTATACCGCACTTTAAGGAAGGTCACGCAGAAGCTGAAACTACACCAGTCTCGTTGTCGGAGTTCGTTTAACAGCCGAGTCAAAGTGTCATTCTGCGGCAACGTTTCTATAAGTTTCCTACTCGTAATCCTCAGGCGAAGACTTAGTCTGAAGATGACGGGTAGGAAACTTATCGAAGACTTCGCCTGAAGATGACGAGTAGGAAAACTGTCGAAAGTTTGCCATAGAACGACGCCTTGTCTCGGCTGATAATGATAACTTCATTATTATCAGCTATGTTTATTTCAACATTCTGTGTGATCAAATGTTGCCTTTTACCGTACACCTACATACTGATTATCCCGCAGAACTCTGTGTTCCAAAATGACTAGCTGTATTCTCGAGGGCTGCTTATTCATGTTCCTACTTTGACGAACACTTAGGTACCCAATTTCCCTCGACTGGCGTGCTAAACCACGCGGTCTTAAACATATAGAAAAAGTCTAAGGCTATTTCCAACTGTGGGTGACAAGGGGTAACGAACATCCCCACAGCTTCCTTAGAACCTACATAAACTCGGTTGACATAAATATCCCGGGCACTCTTTAGGCTAGTAGTTAGCCAACGAGAGATATGCGTCATGCAGCGTTCCTTGCACACGTTCAGCAAATCACGCACTTTTCCGGGAGAGTTTGGCTCAAGGAAACTATATTTTTGCATTCAGTCAGTCGGTGTTATACAGATTGAGGTAATGGTTCGTTAAAATCATAAACATGGCCGTAAATGTTGTAGCTGTCCGAAAGCAATCTTGAAGAGATTGTAAGAATGAGCCACACAATTGCCAACAAAGGTTCATTGGAGACCTTGATCCCGGTTTCGATCATTTTAAAAGTGTCTTCTTCAGAAGCTATAATGAAGCCTAAAATTATATTATATTGTAAGCAAACCATTGAAGTAACAATTGTACAGAAACATTGTAAATAAACGTATCCACATGTCACACCGCGTGTTGATAAAATACATTGAATAAAGCCAAGTGGCTCATTGCATATGAGGCATTCATCTTATGATCACAATCACAAGCCATGACATAAGATTGCAATAACAAAGTATTTCAGGTGTGAAGATAAATGTCAAGTGTGGTGGCCATTTACCATAAGGCTCGTGCTGATGTAAAAGTTGTCTTAGATATATTCTTCAAAGTAACAAATGTTGTAATTGTTTTGTATTTGTTCTTGTATGAAGTTAAGACCACATCTGTTTCATAGGTCGTATTACAATTAGTTCTCAATAGGGTATGAATAAAATTTGATGAAATCCATCTTCAAATTGAAACTTCCTGGCATCTTCCTGTATCTTCAAATTTCCTGTGTCTAAGAAAAAGGTACATTCATTATATGTTACATATCCATATTCACATAATGGATACGCATGGAGCTGATTAATGACCCTCAGTGTGAGTTTGGCTCCCATGCAAAAGATGTTTCTCGAACAGGATAGCCGGCAGGAGTGGCCGTGCGGTTCTAGGCGCTACAGTCTGGAGCCGAGCGACCACTACGGTCGCAGGTTCGAATCCTGCCTCGGGCATGGATGTGTGTGATGTCCTTAGGTTAGTTAGGTTTAATTAGTTCTAAGTTCTAGGCGACTGATGACCTCAGAAGTTAAGTCGCATAGTGCTCAGAGCCATTTGAACCATTTTTTCGAACAGGATAAATTTCTAAGAAATCTTGTGTCCATACAACTGGTTTCTCCCAAGATTTCCTTCGCTTTTCTTCGTGTTAAGTATGTTAACAGCCTGTAGAGGGTGATGCTATGTTCGCATTTCCAATTTAACTGCGCCATTCTTTGTGGATGTATCTACCGATCCGTGACGGTTGCCACCCTAAAATTGCTCAAATAGTGTCCCTCTAGCAGGGTATCATCACCAAGTGGCTGTCTTGTTCCGTTCACTTGAACGCCACGAAAGGGTTCACAATAATAAAACATGCATCTCTCATGTAACAGTTTGACGTGCGCAATACAGTTCGTTCTTTCACAGTGATTTTGCAGTCGTACTCATAAACCAAAGGGCCATTGTGCCCAGTAAAGAATGTAAATATTATTTTATCTATTAAAAAGTTTAAAAACAGCGTGTTAGTAAATATGTAATGTTCCATTTGAGGTGTCCGAGGATATTATCACGTTACACCTTCCCTGCATCTTACGTTATGAGTTCCTTGCTCCGTATTTTATTATCACAAGTTGTTCTTTATTTGCATCCAGTGACTGTAATTACAGCTACAAGTAAAGCGAGCAATACGAAAGTTACTATCTCGACGTGAATATGTGAAGGTATTCTGTTCACATATCGTTCATGGCCAGGGAGGCGTTAAATAAGGTTCCCTATATTGTCACATGTCAGATCAGATGAAGGGTGCGACAGTCGGCTTACGTGACAGAAATATTGGAGAAATTATGCAGCTGTCAGCCGTCAGTGCCGCTCCGCCTAGATTTCATTCCTAGTGGCTGTCGTGATCGCCGCTATACCGGGATTTGGAAGAGGGACGATCGGACTTCGCTTAAAGTCTCCCCTCCAATATCGTGAGTCCCTGAAGTGACATGTCATTCACGTTATATCCACAGGTTGATGGAAGATAGCAGAAACAGCAGTGCAGGTAATATTTTCTGAAAGATATAAGCCAACATTCTATCTAACCTTATAACACCATAAGCTGCTGTTTATAATTTTGTTTGATGTGCGAAAGGATTCGGTCACAGACTATTATCCAACATCCGTAGTACAAATACCATGAATGTAGAAACATTTCAGGCAAGAAGGATGATTCAAAAGGATAGTAAAAATACAAGTGGTTGGTTCAAATGCATCTGGGCACTATGCGACAACTTCTGAGGTCATCAGTCGCCTAAAACCTAGAACTAATCAAACCTAACTAACCTAAGGACATCACACACATCCATGCCCGAGGCAGGAGTCGAACCTCCGACCGTAGCGGTCACGCGGTTCCAGACTGAAGCGCCTAGAACCGCACGGCCACACCGGCCGGCAAATACAAGTGGTGCTTACTGTTATTTTTCTGTTGGATTTGTTCCTTCAGAGTAGAATTTGATTTTATTTAGCATAATGTGAAATGAATTTACAACTCTTCCACGAGGTTCATACGACTAGCTTTCTCTGCCTTATGCAAAGCACTAACTCTTCTTTCGATTTCGTCCACCATATGCTTCAAATGGCTCTGAGCACTGTGGGACTTCTAAGGTCATCAGTCCCCTAGAACTTAGAACTACTTAAACCTAACTAACCTAAGAACAGCACACACATCCATGACCGAGTCAGGATTCGAACCGGCGACCGTAGCGGTTGCGCGGTTCGAGACTGTAGCGCCTAGAACCACCCACAACATGCTTTTCATTCCTTAAATACGTAGAAAAAGTCAGTTGAGTGCTTTTTCCTGTGTTATAATATATTTTGTACCGTGCACATATTTTCCCACCCGTTTGTCCTATGTAATAATCATCGTAATCGCTGGACTGCACTTTTTTTATACTGTTCAAAAACTTGACCAGGTATGTTACACGCTGTTACCGTCCCTTCACTTAATGTCTCATGGCTTACAGAGGTGTTATAAGTTCTTTCTTTCCAAATTTAACTACATGTTTCACACGTAGTTAGCGACCCTTGGCTTACACATGTGTGAGAGGATATTTCGTCACATGGTGTGCATAGATTATTACAAAGTTCCCGTTAGTTGAATTTCTTTACACATATTTCCACATAGATTAGAAATTTGGTTGGTTTATTTCACAAGTAAGTAGTCCATATAATTTTTAAGAAAAAGATATAAATATTATAGTGGAAGCAGAAGTTTCAGGAAAGTTCTACCATCACTGGTGATGGCGCACTTTCACTGAAACGCTAAAGGGGAAGTGGATTATTGATTCCAGTTTTACCAAAAATCGCACATTCACTAGGAATAGTGAACCATCGCTAGTGAAGCTAGACCTCCACTGCTAAGCGGTAAGGATTGTGAAGCATGGTCGCGGTAGCAAAATAGTCATATTTCGAAAGCTGCATTTTATGAGTTGCAATTTAAAACATAGTCATAGTACACAAAATTTATGGTGCTACAATAACAAAACAGTCACATTTAGAAAGTTTCATGTTGTGAGTTGCAGTTTGAAAAATAGTCATATTATTTAATATTCATTTATTGCAGCAAGGATGTGCACCATAGCACATAGAGTTGCAAAACACATTTTTCTTTTTGCGAAAGCACCTCAAAGCCTGACATTTATGCTGGCAGTTGCACTTGAAGTGTACCTGACCGCTTCTCATCGACGGAGAAGTCTCATCTGTCTTCTGGGAAACTGTTTTCTCTGCTGGAACTTCTTCCCCTGACATTATACTACGATCGCAAGTACCGAAAAAAATACTGTCGAAGTCGCAATCGCGTAACGTATCGTCCCTTTACCAAAATATTTAAAAACATCAACTTATTATCTTGCATAGAGCTGGTTCAGTGCACCATGTCCCGACCAGATCTGGTGGAAGCAATCAGCCGTTGTCTCGAAAGGCGAGACCCAAGATCGCTCTAGCATCTGCTCTTCCTCGATTGAAGTCAGGAACTGGAGCTCTGTTTATCCCATTTTCACGGATGGCAAACGACGATCTACATCTACATCTAGGTAGATACTCCGCAATCCACCGTAAGGCGCGTGCGGAGAGTACCCCGTACCACTACTAGACATTTATTTTCCTTTCCCACTCGTAAATACAGCGAGAAAGAAACGACTCTCTATAAGCCTCCATATGAACCCTAATTTATCACATTTTATCTTCGTGGTTCTTACGTGAAAATTGCGTTGGAAGCAGGAGAATCGATCTGCAGTCAGCTTTTACTGTCGATTTTCTAAATAGTGTTCCTATCGTTTCTAAATGTTTCTGCATAAATGAGGCATTTGCTTAGTTTATTTTACGAATATGGAAAACATATGATATAAAAATTGCATGTATTACTGTATTTGAAATCTGAGTTTTATTATACAACTTTGTAAATGTTTAAACATTGTTGGCTTTCCCAGAAGCAACACACCGGAACCACTACCACATAAACGCAGGCTGCGGTTTAAGATATGAGAGCAAAGACTTTAAATCAATGTGAAAGGAGAACAAAAATCATGAAGTTATAATTGGACTACAATTTTATAATTAGTCACTTTTAGTAAGACGCTTATATGGTACTTTTCCTCTATGCCTTGTGTATCTTAGTGTGTAGAAAACTATTTATTATAAAATTATAGAATCATTTTATCTCTTTGCGTTCCTAATACAATACTACCACTATGGACCATAATTAATAACGAGATATTGGCGATGGTCCTTGTTGGGGGGGGGGGGGGGGGGGTGCTTCACGTACTTGCAGCAAGCGCCCACTACGTGATTGGAGCCCAGACTCGCCACTTATTGGCTCTGTTCAGGCCAACTTGTTTCGCAAGTTCAAGCAGCGCACGTGACCAGAAATCGCAAAAACGGCAGAAGTAGTTTCTGCTATCCTGGTCTCATACGCTGAGGAAACTTCTGACAAAGTTGTAAAGAACAGCGGGCAATAAGTTCCAATGAAGACAGGGAAATCCTCTGCATCTACATTTACTATGCAATTCACAATGCTCATCTAATCATCTTTAAGCGACTTGCCTACCGTTCCACTCTCCAGCAGTGCACGGGAAAAACAAACACTTAATTCTGTGGGAAGTCTGGTTCCTTTTTATTTCATTATGATGACCATCTCTGCATAAGTAGGTGCTCGCTCACAAACTGTTTTCACACTCTGAGGAGAAAGCTGCTGATTCAAATCTCATAAGGAGTTCCTTACGCAGCGAAAACTGCCTTTGCTTTTTTCGCTGCCACCGCAATTCAAGAATGATGTTTTGCGATAATACAAAACGAGATGCCCTTCTTTGAACTTTCTCGTCGTCCTCCGTCAGTCCTAGCTGATTCGGATTCCACACCGCACAGAAATAATAATGTAGAAGGGGGGGAAGCGGTGTCGGCAATCTCTTTAATAAAGCTGGAACATTTTCTAAGAGCTCTGCCAGTAAGTTACAGTTTTTGTCCTGCTTTCCCGACCACATTATCTATGTCATCGTTTTGTATTAAGTTATTAGTAATTGTAGTTCCTAAGTATTTAGTTGAGTTTTCAGCCTTTAGATTCGTTTGATTTATCATGTAACTGAAATTTAGCGGATCTTTTTAATGCTTATGTAGAAACTTCCACTTTTCATGATGTACACTTAATTGTCACTTTTTGCATCATGCGTGTGTATTTTGTATAAACCATTTTGCACTTTGTATTGATCACACGACGACATTACATGACGGTAAGTGACAGCACGATCTGGTAACAATCTAAGAACACTGCTCATATTGTGTTCTAAATCGTTCATGTAGTTCAGGAACAACAGAGAACCTACAACGTTTCCTTGAGGAACCCCAAGAAAGACTTTTACTCGATGACTTTCCGTCAATTATTACGAACTGTGAACTTGCTAACACGAAATCACGAATCCGCTCACACTTCATAGGCACGCGATTTAATTACAAGGCGCTTGTGAGGAACGGTCTGAAAAGCGTTCTGGAAATGTAAAAATCAATCAATTTGATGCACCCAGTCGATAGCACAGAGTAAAGAGCTAGTTCTGTTTCATAAGAACGATGTTTTCTGAGTTCATATTGGCTATCTGCCAATAAATCGTTTCCTTCGAGGTGATTCATAGTTTTCAATCATAGTATATACACCAAAAACCTACTGCAAATCGACTTCAGTGATACGGATCTGTAATTCAGCGTATTATTCAGACTTCGTTTCTTGCATGTTGGTGTTACTTGTGCAATTTTCCAGTCTATGGGTACGGATCTTCCTACGGTTATGTATGGCTGCTAAGTATGAAAGAAACCTCACTCGTATGTAATCTAGACCGGAAGTGTTGCCTTTCTTAAGTATTTTAAGCTGCTTCACTACACCGGGAATCTCTGTTTCTATGTTACTCATGTAGGCGTTTGTTCTTGATTCCAATTCTGGGATATTTTTTTACTTCGTCTTCTTTGGTGAAGGAATTTCGGAAAACCGTTTTTAGTAACTCTGCTTTAGTGGAGCCGTCTTCAATAACATCACTATTGTCATTGCGTAGTGAAGGAATTGATGCAGCTTGCCTGTAGTGTACTTTACATACGACCAGAATCTGTTTGACGTTTTCTGCCAAGTTTAGAGGCAGTCAATTATTCAAAATGACTGTCACTGTCGCATTATTTGTTTTGCTGTCAACCGGTTTCAACCCGATGTGGAAACTATCAAAAGAATCTCGAATTTAAGTTCGCGCTCAATTTCAAGCTTCTATAAAACTTTGTCAATCTTGGGGGTGTTGCGTTCTTTTGTATTTGGCATGCTTTTTTCGTTGCTTCTGCAATCGTGTTATGAACTGTTTGTGTACCATGTGGAATCAGTACCATCTCTTGTTAATGTATTCTGTATATATCTCTCAACTGCCATCGATACTACTTCTTCGAATCTAAGCCACATCTCGTCTACGCTTACATAGTCAGACTGAAATGAGTGGAGTGCCAAACGATTTTTTTCTGCTGCTTTAAATAGATGTATTTACCTTTGGTTTGAATTGGAACATATTCTTCCCTAATAATCTTTATTAGGTGCAGTTCATTGCTACTTCAGCTTCTTATCATAGCTGTCATCCATATTTCTTTCTCCTGCTTTGTGCCAGCTTAATTTTCCCGTGTGCAGCTGATCCCGGCGGAGGTTCGGGTCCTCCTTCGGGCATGGGTGTGTGTGTTTGTCCTTAGGACAATTTAGGTTCAGTAGTGTGTAATCTTAGGGACTGATGACCTTAGCAGTTAAGTCGCATAAGATTTCACACACATTTGAACATTTTTTAATTTTCCCGTTGCCTTAGAGTCCCTCGAGTTCAACAACTTTTACGACAAAAATCACTTTCTCCCATTCTTCATCTCTTCTTATGTTATTTCTTTCTAAAGCTTTCGTAATCACTTGAATGAAGATAATTTGTAATTTATTTACCCAAATATATTGAAGATCTCGTTGGTGAGTCTCCTGTTACTCATTATATATCTGTGGTGAAAAAATAGTAATCTCCTCTTACTAATTGCCTCCGATATGTTTTCTACATTCTGGTAAATTTTGTTATTATTTCTTGATTTTCAGACTGCTGCATTTTCCTGACGACCTAACATTTCCTGTATAATTCGTCTTTCTAATATCGCTAATTTATCAAGTTTTTCTTTTAATACTAGATATTCGTCATCGCACAGGTGTTCTGTTTTCACTACTGTGTTGTAGTGATTTATCTTAAGTATTTCAGACCATCATTTTTTTGTTGTAGGTTTCCTTATTTATATGACACACTGTTTCATCTCGTAGATTTTTCTAAAACGTTCTCTTGAACAATGTCCATCAAATGTATGAATATTCTTACGTTTTATGTTTACCTAATACATTATGTTAATTCTTTGTGTTACTTCTTTATATTTATCCTAAATTTTATTTTCTCTGTAGAGATTCTTAAGCGTGTCATTCTGGCTGTCTCTTTCAGAAGACTGACTTACGCAGTTGCTTCTCTAAGGCTTTCAGGAGGTATAGCAAAAATCATCACAAATACTTGGTAATTTACTGTTACAACTTTGTTGTATCTCCCTAGATCTTGAGGCGGTATTCTGGATCCTTTCAGTTCTTCGTTTCAAATTCTTCATGATACAGTTTGAAAAGAATTGGAGAATTATTATTATTTACATGGGCTTATCATAGTTGTCTACTGAAAAGAAACCCATAATGACTCACCGTCTCCGATTTCCTTCGAACTTCGATGATTTGTGCCTCAGTGCCCAGACATCAATTTTGAAAGCAGTAAAATGTCATCCACAAAAAAAAGAAAACAAAGTGAATTTTATTATAGAGCGCAGTTATCTATAAAATATGGACAGCTTATTAACATAGTCACTGGTAGCTAACTGCATAGTGTAGAGGGGCTGTGCAACAATATGGAAACTCCGCGAAAAACGTACATATGAACATAAATGCAGATGGCAGTCAAGTTTGGAGGTAGCGCCGTTGGCTTGACCACGAAGTGTAACTGCGCAGTGTCCTCAATAGTTTGCAAGTATCAGTCGTGGACAGAGCAATGTTGTGTGCAGATGTGGTTGCGTCATGTCGGTGCTGAGTGACTTGGAACGTGTGCGCATATTGTTGGTGCCCGTATGTCGGGTGCTTCCTTAACCAACGAAGCCAAAGTGTTCAGTGTTCCTAGTAGACTTACACCACATAAAGGGAAACCGGAAAGACGTTATACGCTAAGTCACAACGCAGACGAATGATTATGACCGGTGGTTACCAGTGAGGATTATGGCAAAAAATAAAAAGGTCAACATCTGCAGAAGTCACTGCAGAAGTGAATGTTGCGTCGCCAACTCCGTTAACATCGCAGCAACACGAAGGAAGGTCCTGAAACAGGGAACTGCAGGTGAGATATAATTTCAAAACCACTCGTCAGCGATGCAAATGCCCGTAATAGGAAAACTAGATGATGAAACCATAAAGTCTCGACTAAGCACCTGTGGAAGAACGTCAATCGGTCGGTTGAACCTTGCTTCACACTGTTGGCAGCCGATTCTACACTCCTGGAAATGGAAAAAAGAACACATTGACACCGGTGTGTCTGATCCATCGTACTTGCTCCGGACACTGCGAGAGGGCTGTACAAGCAATGATCTCAAGCACGGCACAGCGGACACACCAGGAACCGCGGTGTTGGCCGTAGAATGGCGCTAGCTGCGCAGCATTTGTGCACCGCCGCCGTCAGTGTCAGCCAGTTTGCCGTGGCATACGGAGCTCCATCGCAGTCTTTAACACTGGTAGCATGCCGCGACAGCGTGGACGTGAACCGTATGTGCAGTTGACGGACTTTGAGCGAGGGCGTATAGTGGGCATGCGGGAGGCCGGGTGGACGTACCGCCGAATTGCTCAACACGTGGGGCGTGAGGTCTCCACAGTACATCGATGTTGTCGCCAGTGGTCGGCGGAAGGTGCACGTGCCCGTCGACCTGGGACCGGACCGCAGCGACGCACGGATGCACGCCAAGACCGTAGGATCCTACGCAGTGCCGTAGGGGACCGCACCGCCACTTCCCAGCAAATTAGAGACACTGTTGCTCCTGGGGTATCGGCGAGGACCATTCGCAACCGTCTCCATGAAGCTGGGCTACGGTCCCGCACACCGTTAGGCCGTCTTCCGCTCACGCCCCAACATCGTGCAGCCCGCCTCCAGTGGTGTCGCGACAGGCGTGAATGGAGGGACGAATGGAGACGTGTCGTCTTCAGCGATGAGAGTCGCTTCTGCCTTGGTGCCAATGATG
The DNA here is from genome assembly GCF_021461385.2 of Schistocerca piceifrons. NCBI lineage: Eukaryota > Metazoa > Arthropoda > Insecta > Orthoptera > Acrididae > Schistocerca > Schistocerca piceifrons. Next base: position 309,439,062 of record NC_060145.1, on the reverse strand, counting down.
GTCGTATGCGTGTTTGGCGCCGTGCAGGTGAGCGCCACAATCAGGACTGCATACGACCGAGGCACACAGGGCCAACACCTGGCATCATGGTGTGGGGAGCGATCTCCTACACTGGCCGTACACCACTGGTGATTGTCGAGGGGACACTGAATAGTGCACTGTACATCCAAACCGTCATCGAACCCATCGTTCTACCATTCCTAGACCGGCAAGGGAACTTGCTGTTCCAACAGGACAATGCACGTCCGCATGTATCCCGTGCCACCCAACGTGCTCTAGAAGGTGTAAGTCAACTACCCTGGCCAGCAAGATCTCCGGATCTGTCCCCCATTGAGCATGTTTGGGACTGGATGAAGCGTCGTCTCACGCGGTCTGCACGTCCAGCACGAAAGCTGGTCCAACTGAGGCGCCAGGTGGAAATGGCATGGCAAGCCGTTCCACAGGACTACATCCAGCATCTCTACGATCGTCTCCATGGGAGAATAGCAGCCTGCATTGCTGCGAAAGGTGGATATACACTGCACTAGTGCCGACATTGTGCATGCTCTGTTGCCTGTGTCTATGTGCCTGTGGTTCTGTCAGTGTGATCATGTGATGTATCTGACCCCAGGAATGTGTCATTAAAGTTTCCCCTTCCTGGGACAATGAATTCACCGTGTTCTTATTTCAATTTCCAGGAGTGTATGTTCCAATCGTGAAACGTGACGGCGGTTCGGTGATGATTTGAGCAGCCATATCGTGGTAGTCCATGAGATTCACGGTCACTCTGCGAGGTTTATGTGACCATTTTGACAGATCACGTCCATCTTATGGTACAGCGTTTGTTTCCAAATGGTAATGCTACGTTCCAAGTCGACAAGGCCACACAGCTGGCATCGTCTAGGACTGGTTTCGTGAGCACGAGGACTAATTGTCGTATTATAACATTACAGGTCGGGATTGATCTATGAAGTCTTGAATATCTTATTTGTATCTGTCAGTTGGTATGGAGGAATTGAGATTTGAGGGATTTCTTTATATAGTTTTGCGTGATTAAGTCCCGACGCTATGCGAAGCTGTCATTTAGTTACGTACGATTTGCGATCTATTATATGTTACTTTCCGATAGTAAATCATATTTTTTTCTGATTACCGTTAAAATATAACGACGATAAATTTTTGAGCTCATTTGTAATAATATTTTAATAACTATGTAGATGACGTGGCGTCATTCGTTTACTGTTAGAAAATAAAAAAGGAAAACAGTGTTAGTTGTGCGTTACGGACGGTCAGTGTCGAGATAAGTGATTATGATTCCAGAAATAATTGATTTGACGAAGTTCAATTGCACACAGTAGTGCAGGGCGAATCATGACCTTGAAAGTGGTTGTAGATGTATGCAGGTCAATTTCGTGACAGGTTACTAAGCGTAGCGAGTGTGTCGCGGTATCAAGACTGCTTTCGCGCCTCCGATGGTTTGCTTTAAACTCACGAAAATACAAAATAATGGTTCAAATGGCTCTGAGCACTATGGGACTTAACTTCCAAGGTCATTAGTCCCCTAGAACTTAGAACTACTTAAACCTAACTAACCTGAGAACAGCACACGCATCCACGCCCGAGGCAGGATTCCAACCTGCAACCGTAGCGGTCGCGCGGTTCTAGGCTGTAGCGCCTAGAACCGCTCGGCCACTGCGGCGCACGCAAAAAAAAAAAAAAAAAAAAAAAAAACAATTTACGCGAATTCTTAATTATCGCGAAAGGATAGAATATTTGATGAGCCATTCTTGAGTACGTAAGATTGGATAAAAAGATTATTTTCAAAATCTAATATAAATCCTGTTGATCGAAGTAGCCTAGTAACGCAAAAGCTCATACGTGGTTATCAGCAGAAACAGTATACAATTTCTCATGCACACGTTTACACCCTACATAGAGGTGTGGATGATTTGTGGGCGCGAAATAAACATTCGAAAGCATTTGATTAAATAAAAGAAAAAATATAAAGAAGTTTATTCGTATATTTTGTTATTTCATGAACAGTAATCTTTTCTTATGGTGATGTAGAGCCTTACGTATTATTAATATTGTGACCGACTGATCGTAAGTGCTCTCGTTACAAGTCGAGTTTTAGGCCTGATTAAGAATAGCTGGTTCTTACAGTCTCAAAGGTTAAGTGAAGAATAACAGCACACTTAAATAACGTCGCATCGAAACCCACTATCTTTCTACTATATTAAGCTAGCTATTCCGGAATCAGGTGGTACCGTGGCCGTGTAGTTGTGTGTTGTGGACAACCGATAGGTAAACACAACCATTTCTCAAGCTCTGATATCGACGAGGGAAAGAAGAGACGACAACGACGACATACACGTATACATAAACAAACGGTATACGTGGCGCCTTACAATACAAAAACACAACGGACGTCACGGTATAAGTGGCGCCTCAACGAGCGGATCGATCACGGAGAATTTGCTGTATCGAGTCGAGTGCCATCCGGACTCGCGAACCCTGGAATAGAAGAGCAATGAAGCAACCAGCGAATCAGTCCAGCGAAGGAGGTATACTTCAATAATCGCTTAAAGTAAGCGATACCACCAGGTATCAGTAAAATAACATTATAATCGAAAAAGTAATTTTGATAACAGTGATTTTGATATATATTGAAAACTGTATAATCTAGTACTGAGTGATCATCTCGAAACGAACCAAAAGAGTACGTGATAGTGTGCAGTCGAGCATTGAAACGATTAGAGAGAGGGAGAAAAGTGAAGATGATACGCGTAATGTCTCCAATGAGCCTAGTATGGAACAGAAGACATGTACAGATGATCATACTGTTATTGATTTAGAGCTCTCTGTAGAAACCGATACAATAGCAAGTAGAATAAGCAATGTGGAGAAACATAAAGATATAGATGTTTCGGAAGTAGATCAGCCAGCTGATCCAAAACTTGGATATGTTAAACAAAAAAACGTTCGAAATGTTAGTATCAATAACTACTCAAATGGGTTTGATAAATGGAAGACTTAGTTCGCTAGAGGAAGACAATAAAAAGTTTAACGATAGATTTGAGGCCAAATATGGTTCGATAGAAGGTAAAATGGATTCGATGGAATGTAAACTAAGTACCTTTCATCAGAAATTGGAAAATACTAAGAAAGAATTAAAGGCCGACCGGGAGAGATCTGGACTTACAGTTTTCTGACACCGAAGAATATCAACAGAATAAATTAATGTAAAACATCACTGATGTAGAAAACAAATATCAAACAGTTTCGAAGGGTTGTGATAATCTGTCCAACAGGATGGTAAAGTGCGAAAGTAGTTGTTTCAATGCTAACGCACAGATAGAAGACCTTTCGAAACAAATAGCAGAGTTTGAGTCGGATGCTCGTAAGGGGATCGACAAATATTTAGTAGATCAAACAAAAAGGCTTGATGAAGATCTATTTGAGTGGATAGAAGTAAAGAAAAACCAAATTGCAGATAAGGTCAAGACTGATATTGAATCTCATCAAAATGAAGCTACAAATTGAGCACCAAAGTAGTAATGGTGAATTAGTTAAGGTATTCACCAGCAAATTTCAGCTAATTAAAGACAAAATAGTTGATGAGTTCCCTAAGTGGCAGAAAGAAACCAATCATAAACTATCGGAGTTAGAACGAAAATCGTCACAGACTGCTTACTGAGGACCAACGTCCAGAGACTAGGTCGAAAAACCAACGAGTTTGTGGTGATCCGAAACGCAACTGTCATGAAAATCTACAGTGGGATGTTGATGATTCTTTCGGGAAAGAATACGATTATTTTGGTCAGCGAGGATATTTGTCTTCCTTAAAGGTGGAGAATAGTATTTTCAAAAGTAGGCAATTTCCAACAATCTCCACTGAAAAGAACAATCTCCATCCGAAAATTCTGATCAATAATTTCAAAAGAATATTTCCGCGCATCTGGTCGGAACGCTACATACTTCAATTTATAGTATCCAAAATTACAGGAGAAGCAGCATTGTGGGTTGCAGAAGGAAGCGATAGATGCACACTTGCGCTCAGTTTGAACAACTTTTCTTAGCTAAGTACTGGTCACCGAGTAAACAGAAGAAATTACGAAAAGAGGTTTATCAACCCGAGTATTTTAACAGTAAAAGAAGTACGTTAAGGCAATATTTTGAAAAGTACATAAATAAGACACGATATTGGAGTGATCAGATTTCTCACAAAGAAGTGATCAGAATTTTGAAGGGATGGTTGCCCATCCATATACGCGAAAAATTAATAAATGTTCCCGACTATTACGTGTAGCAATTCTTATCAGTAGTTGACTCTATAGATATGATTGTGGAAGATGCGAGACAGATGAGTAGTAGTCAAATGTCTCCTCAAACTCGTGGCCACTCGCTTAACAATAATAATAACAATTTGACCTATGATAATAATAATACGGGAAAGAGTGTCAAACACATGTCATAAGATAGAGGAGAACATGAGTCCTATGGTTGCAATATGAATAATAATCATAATCGGTATAAAAGAGATACTTACTGTGCTAAAAGTGACTATGGAGGTAATGCTAACCAAGTAAATCAGATTGGTTCAATAAAGCCGGAGGATGATCGTATTTGTATTCGACCATGGGAAGATAATCCGAAGCATGATGTTCGTTGGGATGATGGAAAAAATACATCGAGTCCTCATCAAACACAGGGAGTCCTACCAATTGGTGATGAAGCATCAAATATGCGACAAGATAGACATCATAACTCGGATCATACTGTACGGATCGTGGAAGTACATGAACCACCACCAATGACACAGCAGGAGAAATTAAACTAGAACCGGTCACCGAATGCCTTCCTAGGATGACTGGAAAGGAGGAGGAGGGCAGGCATCATTTGGTATTAAATGTACTAAGGTATAATAATGATATTGATGAATTAATTAAAGAAAAACCTAATGTTTCTAACAATCTAGGACAAATATTACAGGTAATAATTGCAGCAAGCATAAATAAAGTTAATGTTGAAGCATTGGTTGATACTGGACCGACTACTAGTGTCATGACGCGGGACTGTTTAAAACAGATCAGCCAAGGAGTAAAAGTGCTCATATTTCCATATTTCCTGTCAGAGGATGTACCGTGTCTGGCGCGCTTAGCGCAAAATCGCAAAAAGTCTTAAAACATGTGCGTGTCGACGTTACAATATCGGGGGCTCAAATAGCAAGCACATTTCTGGTTATTCCTAAAATGACAGTACCATGCATTTGGGGTCTGGACTTTTTATGTGAGACCGGTTCAATCATTAATTTGAAGGAAGGTGAATGTGTATTTAATTCCAATGGTAATGTTTTGACAGCCACAATGATAAAGGGCACAGTAGCTCCCAATCAATTTTGTCTGCACGTAATGGTGTGTTACGTCAATAGATAACATTTACCTTATAGGATGTTCTGAAGAGACTGTAAGTAAAGTGACACTTCAGGAAAAGGTTTTGGAATCAGATTGCTTATCTGCGATCCAAAAAGACCAACTATACTATTTGTTGGAACAATATTTGCCAGTTTTCAGTAAACGTCCTGGTGTGATTAAAGATTTTGAATACGCTACAAATACATATACTCATAAACCATTTTGTCATACATCCTATTCTATACCTTGGACAAGGAAAGAGGCTGTAAAAAAAGAAATCAATAAAATGTTAGAATGGGGTATTACTGAACCCTCAGATTCCGAATTTAGTAATCCACTCTTGACGATAATTAAACCCAACGGTGACATCAGATTGGTGTTAGACGAAAGAGAGAGAAACAAGATCATTATACCTGTACAAACCAGACCCGAAAACTTAGAGGAATTGATATGGAAATTTTATGGTGCCCGCTTCTTAACCTCCTCGGACATGCGTAGCTCATATTGGCAAACGAGAATATCGAAAGAATCTAGAAAATATACTGAGTTCGTTTTTCTAGGCCAGAGTTACCAGTTCACAGTGATGTCATTTGGATTGAATATAAGCGGTGGTGTTTTTATATCTGCATTGGACACTGTACTTAGCAGAGACCTTTTGGATAAAGTTACTTTATATGTGGATGATTTATTAATTGCTTCTGAAACCTGGGAGGCAGACTTGGATTTATTAAGAAAAGTTTTCGCAGGATTTTTAGAGTACGGAGTTTAAATTAGAGCAATTCCAAGTTTGCTCGTAACCAACTGAAATTCCTTGGACATATAACTACTCCTGAAGGGATAAAACCAAATCCTAAAAAGATGTATGCGATTAACAGATGTCCATATCCGAAGAATATAAAATAATCAAAGTCTTTCATCGGCTTGGTTTCTTTTTCTTCGACGATTTTTACCCAATCATCTAGTCCGCCAAGACTGTTTGTTGCAGCTGTTAAGGAAAAACGTCTTGTGGAAGTGGACGACCGAATGCACGCAAGCTCTTGATAACATTCGCAATGCGTTGGTCAATGCTCCTCTGTTCCATCATCAAGACTTGATCAAGATTTTTATATTGCTGAAGACGCCTCGGAAACGAGAGTAAGTGCCACTCTTTTCCAGATGGACGATCCGAAAGTTAGCAGTACAATCAAAATCACTGCGTTTGCTAGCAGAAAACTTTCTAGCTGTGAACGTGCGTATTGTACTACTGAACTGGAAGGACTGGCTATAGTCTGGTCCCTTAGAAAGTTTCGCTAGTTTGTTTACGGAAAGATGGTTATTATATACTGTGACCACAAAGCTTTATCTTTTATACTAATGGGAACAATGTTTGATACACGTTTAACCCGGTGGGCTATGCTACTCCATGAATATGATATTTCACTACAGTACATCAGAGGAAAAGATAACATCATAGCTGATGCTCTTTCAAGGGTACCGAAAACAAAGAATGACGAATGCAAAGAACGAACTATTGACCTAAAAGTCATGAATTTTTCAATGCAATATTGTGAGAAGCAGATTTCGAAGCTGTGTCGAAAGCTACAACAGCTTCAAGACGACAATATGTTGTGGAAGCCTATTAAGGATGGTCGTGTTAGCCTGAAACCGGTAACCACTGCAACAAAAAATTGTATACGCATGTATTGTATTGTATGTTAACCGGGGACCTAGAAACGACGGAGAGGCTCCGTCCCCGCCGCAGCCGCAGTGGTACGTAACCCAACGACGACTACCGCAGTCCGCTTCAACCCTCCGCCGCCCCACACCGAACTCCGGGTTATTGCGTGGTTCGGCCCCCGGTGGACCCCAGGGAACGTCTCACACCAGACGAGTGTAACCCCTATGTTTGCTTGGTGGAGTAATGGTGGTGTACGCGTGCGTGGAGAACTTGTTAGCGCAGCAATCGCCGACATAATGTAGCTGAGGCGGAATAAGGGGAACCACCCCGCATTTGCCGAGGCAGATGGAAAACCGCCTAAAAACCATCCACAGACTGGCCGGCTCACCGGACCTCGACACAAATCCACCGGGCGGATTCGTGGCGGGGACCGGCGCTCCCTCCCGCCCGGATAGCCGTGCGTTAGACCTCTCGGCCAACCGGGCGGGCCTTACTCATGTAAGTGAGACGGAGAAATTAACAAATCACTTAATTAATTGGGGGTAGTGAGATACACAATTGAAATGAAGGGAAAAATAATTTTTCTGGCAAGCATTATAAACCCTAAGAACGTAAACAAGAACTCTGGACCCGCGGCGCCGGCAGCTAACGACGTCGCCCGCTCGCCCCGCCCCGCGCACAGAGAATCGCTGGCACGTATTTCATCCTTGGCAGCGGAGCCGGCTGGCTGCAGAGAGCGCCTGCCTCCGTGGAAGATAAGCTCTGGCGCGCATCTGAATTGCAAATAACTCATCCGAGAGGAGAGGCCGGCGGATCAGCTACACTACGGGACCCTCTCCACTCGGCGCCGTATTCTTAGAGCACAGCAGCCTCCGGGCGGCTTACAACGTTTACTATCGCGAAGACTCCGCTCGCAATTCTTCAAAAACCACTAATCACATCTCCGTATGCTAGGCATACCCAGTCATCCTGACATATTTCAATCTACGTCGCACAACCCGCGTTTCGCCTTCCACTGCTCTCCATAGCAAAATCATCTTTGATATTAAATGTTCCGATTCATGATGTCGCTTTCTACGGCAAGGATCTGTCTCAGATTTTCGTCTTTTCTCCGATATCTCTTCTCTGCCTCTCTATTATTTCCCCTCTGTTTTCATTGTTTTAAGTTTTTACTTTTGTTAATCCCAGTCGTTCCTAAAAAATGTGGAATATTGTTTCCAAAGGATGATTTCTTCGCTTGTCACTTTACTTCATCCACGTTGCAAGGGTGCGTTTATTTTATCACAGAACAAATGAGTAGCTGCATTTTTAATTATAACCACCTGGCAGAATAGGGGAAATCTTTAGAGACACGGAACCGTTGGAATGCGTGACTTTCTCATACGGCTTAAAGCGCAGATGCTAGTTCGCAGAAGAGGAATGTGAGAGGTTGGAGGATACTAGCATTTAACGTCCCAGTGACAACGAGGTCATTAGAGATAGAGCACAAGAAGGAACTCGGCTGTGCCCTTAAGAAGGAACCATCGCGGCATTAGCCTCAAGTGATTTAGTGAAATCACAGAAAACCTAAAAGAGGATGGCCGGACGCAGGTTTGAACCGTCATCTACCCAAATGCGAGTCCAGTGTGCTAAACACAGAAGGAATCCAGGCGCGGGCATTATCGATCATTTCTCTGGTACTGGGCACGTCTATTGTTGGTCTGGAATGCTTATAGATGTGAGTCTAGGCAAATGCTAGACTGGTTAGCCCCTCAAGTGGCAATGTACAAAACGCTTCAAAAAGCGAACCGGTTTTGGCATATCAAACCTGAATTTATATTTTCAAAACAAACCAACAAAATACATAAACATGTTCACCATACCTTCCCATTTCAGTTATGGAAAACGATGTCTGGCAGACGACCTCCTCTATTGCACTGGTATTCAGATCCGCTATAGAAAACGATGTCTTGCATACGACCTGTTGTACCGTACTGGCATTCAATAACTCTCCACAATTCTGCTACGACCACCTGACAAGATTTTACTTACATTTCACTAACAGCGCTTCAGTTTCTTCCTTTAACTCATGGTTGTTTGACGTATAACAGTGATTTAAGGTAACCCACAAAGATAAAACAGCAGAGCGTTTGAGTCATGTAGCGTTGGAGGTCATTGCTGCTCACCATTACGCGAGATTAAGCGACCCGGAAACCGCTCATCCAGCAAATAATTTGTTTCGCAGGAAATGTGACACGTGACTCTATCCTGCTGGAACCAACAGCTCTTGAAAGTCTACTGAAATGAGGCCACAAGAAATCGGTTTAACTGTTTTTCCTGCCTCATCTTAAAAACGTCGGGCCTATGGTATCGCCCACCCAACAGTTACATAAACCCGTAACTCGTTGTGGACGTATTTCCCTCTTTTTAAACATGCAAGGCTTTTCTGAGTGCCAGGTACAACAAGTCTGTTTATTCTCATATCCATTTGCTTGGAACTGCGGGTCACAAAATCTCCGTCTACCTGTCGTCTTCTCAGAAAATACGAGGGCGCTCGATAATTTATGTAATATATTTTCTTTCTCCCAAAAGGTTACTTTTATTCGGGATTCTAACACATCGTATTACTTCCAACACTTTTGGCTAGAAAAACCTATTTTTTAACACAGTCTCCGCTCAATGCGGCGGTCTTACACAACTTTGCATCTGAGGGGCCTGTATGCTCGGGTACTCCTCTACTGGTCGACGTCGGATCGGAGGTCGTGCGGCATTAATAACCTCCCCGTCATGCACGTACTGCTTCCCGCAGAGTGCATACGCCGCACTGAAGAATACCCTGTCCTCAGTTCTTGGGAGTATTGAGGATCCGACTTCACTGGACCAACAACCAGACTACCACGATCCACAGCAATATTTTGCACAGACCGCGCAGGACGAGGGCGTCTACAACTCTTCATGGCCACTGTTGAGCACGTTTTACCTAATTTTACAATAAATGTGGGAGCAGTTGATTCATTTGGTGATTCATTGAGTCCTAGAATCGTGTAAGATCGTCTCACAGGTACTGTTTAACTTTCTCCCAATGGTTCAAATGACTCTGAGCACTATGGGACAACATATGAGGTCATCAGTCCCCTAGAACTTAAAACTACTTAAACCTAACTAACCTAAGGACATCACACACATCCATGCCCGAGGCAGGATTCGAACCTGCGACCGTAGCGGTCGCGTGGTTCCAGACTGAAGCGCCTAGAACCGCTTCGCCACACCGGTCGGCTAACTTTCTCTGTCTAATAAAATGTTTTCACTATTAGACTACGCTGCGCTGTAGTACAGTGCCCTGGTTATAAGCACAATGAAACGGAAGCATCAGCCGGAATGTTTGTGGAAGCCGAAATAACACACAAAAACGTGGTCGACTGACAGACAAACATACAGTATGTGATACAAAACTGGTTCGCTTTCTGTAGACCCCTTTATTATCTCGTTCTTTGCACTTACACAAGTCATTGTACACCTTTTTGAGTAAGAGAAACATAAGTATGTTGTGGGTCGGGATGAGGGCAGGAGGGTTATGGGGTTGGGGGGGGGGGGGAGTAGCCACTGTATAATTTTTTGCCCTGAACGGTGCTGCAGCCTGCGGAAAAGCGGTCACGCTAGGTCTAATGTACATCATTTCTGCTGTCAGTGAGTTTCACAGAAGAAGCTTGCTCCGTTACTTTTCCGTGAAACCTTTTATAATTTTCAGTCGTCTGATTTGAGGCAAGTCATTTATATTACTGTTGTTACCTAACTAGAGCGTACCTATGTTTAGACAACGACTTTTGACTTTATACGGTTTGTTACAAAGGGTATTGAGGTGCCTAAAAAGCACTCCATAAATCAGAATGACAAATATGGGACAATGCAGTGATGCAAATAGTGACTGAGGATGTAAAATATTATAACATGCCCTACGACAGAAAATTAATTTATGGTCGATGTAATATGCTGAGAAATATTGTTACGGGAAAACTGAGGTGGTAAAAATGTAATAGGAAACTTTGGAGTCTTCTGTTCAGAACATGAGGCCAACAATAATAATGTGAAATGATAATTAAATCGAAGCCCTTAGCTACCGACAGGTGTTGATATACATCAATGGGGACAGCTGAAAATGTGTGCCCCGACCGAACTCGTACCCGGGCCCGCTTACATGGCAGATGCTCTATCCATCTGAGCCACCGGGGGCACAAAGGATAGTGCGACTGCAGGGACTCTTATGCCTTGCACGCCTCCCGTGAGACCCACATTCCCAACTGTCCACAACCTACATTCGTAGTACTCCTAATAGATATTTGCCCATCCACTCATTACTCGCTCCAGACTGAGCTGAAGAGTCCCGTAAGAGTTCGGGAAAAGCCGGTTGCTCTTAAAGGAACATGCAAGCCTGTGGCGTTATTTGAACCGAAAGAGAGTTGCTCTCCATTTTCGAAGCCTGTATGTCTTCACTGGCCACTTTACCATGCTAGTTTGGGAAAAGCGGCAACTAGGTAAGTTTCAGACAAATGCATATAAATCATATTCGTTATATATTTTTAGTTGAAAATATTTAGTGTGATACCTTATGAAATTTAGGTTAAAAATATGTAAGCGGCCACCTTTTATCAGTATTTACGGTCTGGCGAAAATTTAATTTCCGTTAGTGTGATCACTTTACTCCATCTTCCCCTAGGTTACATATATTGCAGATTAATTTTGTTCAAATAGCATATTTGTGAGATACCTTTAAAATTATGAGTTTTTGAATGTCTTCGGAAAAGGACGCAAAATACGCATTTTGAGATTAATCGACTCTATTTCAGCTTTCATGTAAAAAAATTACAATTACGGAAAAGAAAAATTTATGTAGATGTTAACGACGACCTGTTTGTAATACCAAATGAAACTGAATTGTCTTGCAATCCATACGTACTGAGTTGGTACATAAGTTCGTAAAGTTTTTCCATAAGTTTAATAAACACAATAGATACATATAACAGACACTTCAGTCATCAGTAATATATCTTCCTTCACGATTTACAAGTCTGTCAACCCCGGGGTATCTTTTAGATTCCGCGAATGTGGAAATCACGTGGTTTTGAGACGAAGAACCCGTCGAGTCATCGTCGGAGCCCCCTTTCATTCCGAAAGAGAGTTCTTTGAAGGTTGCTCGACAGAGAGCGGAAAAGGTGAAAATTTGAAGGATCAAGTTCAGCTGAAAAAGGGGTGTGTGGAATGACTTCCAATACAGTTCTTACCTATCATTTTTCGTCAGTGCAACAAAATGCGGGCAGGCTTTATCGTGAAGTAGCATTACTTCACATAGTATTCATGGTCATATTTCTTGGACTACGTCTGCAAGACGTCTCAGTTGTTGACAATAAATGTCAGCAGAGATGAGTACAATTCGAGGAAGCAATTCGTAGTAATACACCTCACCGTCGCTATTCCATCAGGTGTATAATACTGTGTTTTGCCGATGTACGCAGGTCTTTGTGCGGGAAGTTGCTGCTTTGTTTGGACTCAACCAGTTCTTTATTTTCCTTATGTTAGTACAAACACACCATCTCTCGTCGCCAGTCATGATATAAAATAGGACTGGTCGATGTTGCTCATGAGCCAAGCACAAATGTCCACTCGATGATTTTTTTCTGATTTTTGTTAGGACATGGGTACCCATACAACCGATTTTTGAATCTTTCGCTCTGCATGCAAATGTAGCACGATGGTGGAATGATCACAGTTCATCACATTTGCCAGTTCTCGAGCACGCTGACGTGGATCACTGTGGATGAATGGATTTAAACGATCGTCATCAAACCCCGCAGGTCTTCCTGAATGCGGGGAGTCACTGAGGTCAAAAGGATACTCCTCAAAACGAGAAAACCGTTTTCTTGTCGTGACCCGTCCAGTGATTTTATCCCCACATAGGGCGAAAATCGCAAATGTTTCCTGTTGCTTCCGCTGCTGTCAGACCTCTACTGAACTCAAACAGGTACATATGGTGGAAATGCCCAATTTCTCCGCTTTACTCTCCATTTCCCAGCGTCCAGAGCTCACTCATTATCTTCAAACGATAAATTTGCTATGTGTAAGCTCAAATAACAACAGTGAAGTACAAACAAAATATGACATTTCGTATATAAATCCGTAGTAAGTGGAGTACCAACATTAAAAACAAAAACGCTACTAATTTATGCTCCAACTTAATAATGTAAAACTTGACTTAATTTTATATATACAATAACACTACACGCGCACTCGTGTGTGTGTATGTGTATGTGTTGTACAGCAATATCTGAACTATCAAGAGAGATATATCGTTCACCACTTTTCTCCAAGAACTATGCGATAAATTATTGTCAAATTGCGGACAATTGATTGCTCATCGTTAGTAGATGCTGGCACAGACTCTGCAAAAATTGTGTGAGAAGAAGAATGGTTCTCGGTATTACTGATGACGTTGCACGTAGTAAGCAAGCAAAGGCCAAGATATTATCTCAACACAGAAAAGAACGAACTAAAATGCAGACGTCAGTATTTCTGGCAAAACATTAAAAGCATGCAGCCACTGCACTCATTCATTTATTTAATGCACCAAGTTGTATAAGGTGTCTTTCGAGACAGACTAAAGCATGCCTCTGCTAGACCCTCTGTAAGAAAGCTAGTAGAACAAATATTAACGGCAACTGGACCGTTTCACTATTAACTTCGTTACCAAATGTAACGGAAAAGGTAATCTATTTGAGCGTGCCTGCGAGCATAAAATCCTGCGGCAGTAACAATTTGAATTCCAGAAGAGCCTCTCCACACAACGTGACATCTTCTGATCCACGCACCGTGCAGTGAAATAACTGAATTATAAGATTTCACCTACTGACACATTTTGTTATTTGTCTAAGGCATGTGACTGTGCAAATCACAAAATTCTTTTACAGGTATTTCAAATTTAAGTAAAGATAAACAAAATCATACATCCCTGGTAATGAATCTTCTGCTGAATAGGGACAAATTATTAGTAACGTTGCACAGGATTCAACAATTCTGGGTTGACTCCTGCTCGTGCTCCTATAATGGATCAAGTTGCGATCGCGTATTTGCACAATTTTTATCCACGCTTCTGTGCGGGCAGAAATTCAAAGACATTATATGCATAGGAAGTTATGGTTCCGTGCTCTATTGTTTCTGATTCGCTAGAACAACCGAATGAAAAATGAATTGGTATTCGTATATCAAGAGCCCGCTTTGTCTCGACTATTCAAGCAGTTACCTGCGTATGAATAGTTATTGTGATCCCAATACTTACGTACGAATAAAATAAGTTTAGGTAAATTTAATTTTCAACGTATATGATTTCATATAAAAGAGTCATTAATACTAAACAGCTGTAATTTACAAAGACTTGAAGTAATTGGAAGAATGTCATGTTAGGGATGCTAGTCGAACTTATAGTGTGTGACGCACTGTTGGCGCAATTATTAAATCAGTATACAAGCATCAGTTTTCTTTTGTGACATTCATTCTGCACTTTGGACTAAATTTTTATTTCGTAAGATATTCATTTTTGGATTACGTTAAAGTAAGCTTCCTTCATGAGTTTTACCACCAGATAGGACAAGTAGGATATTAACGATTGTTGCATTCTGCTCGGTTAGTGCGTGGCACACTATACAGCTGACATTAGTAAAAGAGAAATTGTACTTTTTGCTTAACGAAAGCATCATTATCTATCCCAGGAGAGCTTGCTATGTCCTTGTACTTCTTAGATGACTATCTGAGTCGACAGTATGTTTATCGTTGCGTTGCAGTTAGAAAGTTTTGCTGTAGATTAAGATTAAAATCAAAAACAGTATTGTAACTGGCGTGTAGTCAGTACCCTCTGCCAGGCACTTTATTGTGAATAGCAGAGTAATCACGTAGATGTAGATGTCATGTACTCACAGAGAAAATGTTCAATCGTGAATCTACTGATGCATCTCAGTCGATGCTGAGCTGGCACCAGAATGATCCACGGAACACGTAATGAGAACTAAAGTGATCTAAACTAAACTAAATAAGTATTCGAAAGACGAGTTTTTCGTTACTAGTAATTAGTAAACAGCATGGAGGAACACTCGCGACACTTACTTAGAAGTATGTAATGGTTTCCTCACGTTTGAGTGGCTGGCAGACGAAGGTAAGACATCTGACGGACTGCATCGGCGCTGCATGCGGGGGTTCCCCGGTGTGGGGCCACCACCACGTGCTGGCTGGGTCTGCGGCGCCAGCTGGCTGTCCCCTGCGCCTGTGAAGGCGCCTGCCGCCCCGCGGCTACTGAGCTCGGCCGCGCCTTGCCTTTGTCCCGTCTACCTGCTGTCTCCATTGTCTCATCGTCTTGACTTCCCCTATTGACCCACCCCCCATCGATGACGTCAATGGCTCTGAGCATCGCCGCTGGTATCGGAGCGTAGCGGCGGGCCTGTCGCGGTCCCCCCTATCACGCGGCGACATCATAACCTCCGCTACTTTAACTTTCATCTCGGCTTTATGGGAACCGTTCCGCCTACTGTTGTTTTCCATTGCCTTACTCGATTTCCAAGAAGAGCAGCTCTCTCCTCTGGAGCGGGCCTTTCTGTGCAAGGTGTCTGATTATTATAGGTCCGGTCCTGGCGAAGGTTCGAGTCCTCACTAGTGTGTAAGCTTAGGGACTGATGACTTTAGCAGTGAAGTCCCATAAGATTTCACACACATTTTTTTATTATAGGTCCTAACGAAAGGAGCAAGTAAAGGACAATGAAATGAGTAAATAATCCGAACAAACATACATCCGAAAACCAACGGTTTACCCACTACGATACACACAAAACTGCAGTCATGCCAGTCTTCCAACATTGTTAACATCATAGGTTACGTTAATTTAGAAACACAGGAAGTGACGCGTAGATTACAAAGTGATAAGGTGCCCTCGTTTGATTATATAATTCTGGGTATCTAAGTACTTGTTAATAGTGTTTCGATAACAAGTGTATCCGTTGTTGCTCGCCAATGCCATGTCCTCTCACGCCACTAGACCTCAACCAGTTGGAATTTTTTGTATGGGGATACTTAAAAGCTCTGTCCGCTTCCGTAGCTGAGTGTTCTGTGCTGCTGATTGCCCTGCAGAAGATCGGGGCTCCATTCCTAGAGATTTTTCCTTGATGGCAGGACTGGTACAGGGTGCATTCAGTCTCATGATGGCAACTCAGGTGCTACTCGTTCCAATAGCAGCGATTCACAGGTCAAGAAACGCTTCGACGCCCGGGAGAGCAATGTGCTGACCACGTCCAACCGCACAGGATGACGTCATTGGCAGAGGATGACATGGTGGTCGTACGGGCCCGATTGGACCGTCTTGGACCAGTATGCAGAACTTAACTACGCTTTGGCATATTCCACCTCTGTTAATAGTGACGATAGACACTAGTAACGAACTATGAATGCTTATTAATGTATTCGGAACATGAATGGGATTTCTGAACGTGTGTAGACATCGAAAGCATACATTCTAAAACCTTCGTATGAAAAAAAGGTGGCCATATTGAACCCTTGTTGTGTTTGCCATCAAGTGCGTATCTGCAGTGTGGATGCTCGGGAAATCTGTTATAAGGTCATGTACTCAGTTGTAATCATTCCTTTCCGAATTTGTTTTTCTTACGATTATTTGCTTTTTTTTTAATTATCTGCCACTCGCCGTTTCCGTTTGTACATATCACAATCGTGCAGCCTGTGTAGATTTAGATTGGTCTCTAAGCAGGTTTGAAGAAAAGTAGTCAGTTCCTTCTCTAGTGTTATTTTTTTATTTACACGTCAGGTTCCGTAGGATGAAACTGAAGACCAAATCTCGACGGTCATCGAACGTGTCAGTACATGAAATTACAACATAAAAGTAATACGAGAAAAAATAAAATGTTTATGAACCAGAAAAATTTAAGCCATAAGTTTAAGTTAATGCAATCGACAATACAGCGAGAATCAGCTTAATTTTTCAAGGAACTCTTCGATAGAACAAAAGGAGTGACCCATGAAGAAAATCTTCAGTTGCGATTCGAAAGCGTATGGATTACCCCTAAGATTTTTGAATTCTCGTGGTAGCGTATTGACAATGGCTGCAGAACTGTACTGTACACCTTTCTGCACAAGAGTTAAGGAAGTCCGAATCAAATGCAGGTTTGATTTCTATCGAATATTGACTGAATGAAAGCTGCTTATTCTTGGAAATAAGCTAATATTGTTAACAAAAGATGACAGTAAGGAATATATATATTGAGAGGCTAATGTCAAAATACCCAGAATCGTGAACAGGGGTCAAGAAGAGGTTGGTGAACTTACAGCACTTCCAGTTTTAGAATGGGAAGAGTTACCCCATAACATAATACCATACGACATAAGTGAATGAGAATCAGCAAAGTAGACTAATTTTCGTGCCGAACGATCACTCACTTCAGATACCGTTCGAATAGTAAAAATGGCAGCATTAAGTCTTTCAACAAGATCCTGAACGTGGGCTATCCATCTGAACACCTAGAAATTTGAACTGTTCAGTTTCACTAATCATATGCCCATTCTGTGAAATTAAAACAGCAGGTTTTGTTGAATTGTGTTTTAGAAACCGTAATGTAACGTTAGTTTATTTTCTACAAGCCATGAGCGTATGTAATGGACTGCACTATACTGCACTATTTGAAAGCGAGCCAATGTTGCACACAACATCCTTTATACCAAACTAGTGTCATCAGCAAACAGAAATATCCTAGAGTTACCCGTAATACTAGTGATCACATCATTTACATAAATAATGAACAGGAGTGGCCCCAACACCGATACCTGGAGCACCCCCACTTGACCGTACCCCACACAGACCCCACATCACAGCCATCCTGAACACTGTAAATAATGATCTTTTGCTGTCTGTTGCTAAAGTAAAGAGCTGAACCAACTGTGAGCTACTCCCCGTATTCCGTAATGGTTCAATGTCTGGAGCAATATTTTTCGATCAACACAATCAAACGCCATAGGTAAATCAAAAAATATTCCTAGCGCTCGAAACCTTTTGTGTAATCCATCCAGTACCTCACAGAGAAAAGAGAATATAGCATTTTCGGTTATTAAACGACTTATAACGCCAAACTGTACATTTCATAGCAAATTGTGTTACATAAAATGAACAATTATTCCTACATACATAGTCTTTTTCATAACACTGATGGCATAGATATAGATCTAAAATTGTCTACATTATCCCTTTCTCCATTTTTATAAAGCGGCTTTACTACTGAGTACCCTAATCGTTCAGGAAACTGACCATTCCTAAAAGAAAAATTACAAATATGGCTAAATACAGGGCTAACAGGTGCAGCACAGTACTTTAATATTCTGTTTGGCACTCCATCATATCCATGAGAGTCCGCAGTCTTCAGTGATTTTATTATTGATTCAGTCTCCCCCTTGTCTGTATCACACAGTAGTATTTCAGACAACAATCTCGGAAAGGCATTTACCAAGAATGTAATATGGTTCCTTGTAGGAACTAAACTTTAATTTAATTCACCAGCAATGCTAAGAAAAAGATTGTTAAATACTGTACGTATTTCTGATTTATCAGTAACAGAAATATTTTTACTGTGAACTGGCTTTATATCGTCGAACTTGTGCTGCTGACCAGACACTTCCTTCACAGCTGACCATATGGTTTTAATTTTATCCTGTGAATTCGTTATTCTATTTGCGTACCGCATACTCTTTGCCATCCTAACAACATTTTCAAGCACCTCAAAGGACTGTTTGTAATGGGCTATTGTAGCTTGATTGTGACTACTTCTAACATTTTGATATGAATCCCACTTTGTTCTGCATAATATCCTTATCCCAATAGTCAGCCATCCGGGCTGTCTTTTACTGCTAGTACCCCGTTTAGAACGTTCCACTGGAAATCAACTCTCAAAGAACATGAGAAATGTGTTAAGGAAGGCATTATACATATCATCTATGTTATCAGCACTATTAACGTTCTGCCTCTCTTGTTATTTGACGAGATTTAAAAAAAACTCTCTATCGGTTTTCGATTAACGTTCCTACATAGTTTGTAATTATGTGTGACATTTGCTTGAGTAAAAAAGTCTTTTAGTGTTAAAAATTGTGCATCGTCGTCTGAAACGCCATTCACCCTTTTAGTAACCGAATACCCATCTACAAATGAAGAGTGAATAAAAATATTGTCTATGGCTGTGCTACTGTTCCCTGCGCCCTAGTCTGAAAAGTTGCATCAGATCTTATGAATTTAGGAGATCTACCAACATCCTTTTTCGTGCATCATCATGCACCAAATTTATACTGAAGTCACCACATATAACTAATTTCTGGTACTTCCTATAAGGTGAATCAAGAAACCTCTCTAGCTTGAGCAGAAATGCCCTGAAGTCAGAGTTAGGGGACCTATTTTTTTTGGTCATCAGTCTACTGACTGGTTTCATGCGGCCCGCCACGAATTCCTTTCCTGTGCTAACCTCTTCATCTCAGAGTAGCACTCGCAACCTACGTCCTCAATTATTTGCTTGACGTATTCCAATCTCTGTCTTCCTCTACAGTTTTTGCCCTATACAGCTCCCTCTAGTACCATGGAAGTCATTCCCTCATGTCTTAGCAGATGTCCTATCATCCTGTCCCTTCTCCTTATCAGTGTTTTCCACATATTCCTTTCCTCTCCGATTCTGCGTAGAACCTCCTCATTCCTTACCTTATCAGTCCACCTAATTTTCAACATTCGTCTATAGCACTACATCTCAAATGCTTCGATTCTCTTCTGTTCCGGTTTTCCCACAGTCCATGTTTCACTACCATACAATGCTGTACTCCAGACGTAAATCCTCAGAAATTTCTTCCTCAAATTAAGGCCGGCATTTGATATTAGTAGACTTCTCTTGGCCAGAAATGCCTTTTTTGCCATAGCGAGTCTGCTTTTGATGTCCTCCTTGCTCCGTCCGTCATTGGTTATTTTACTGCCTAGGTAGCAGAATTCCTTAACTTCATTGACTTCGTGTCCATCAATCCTGATGTTAAGTTTCTCGATGTTCTCATTTCTACTACTTCTCATTACCTTCGTCTTTCTCCGATTTACTTTCAAACCATACTGAGTACTCATTAGACTGTTCATTTCGTTCAGCAAATCATTTAATTCTTCTTCACTTTCACTCAAGATAGCAATGTCATCAGCGAATCGTATCATTGATATCCTTTCACCTTGTATTTTAATTCCACTCCTGAATCTCTCTTTTATTTCCATCATTGCTTCCTCGATGTACAGATTGAAGAGTAGGGGCGAAAGGCTACAGCCTTGTCTTACACACTTCTTTTCCATTCTTGTGTATATTATTCTTGAAAGCAGCTTCGACGCATGAGCTGTTAAGCTGATTGTGCGATAATTCTCGCACTTGTCAGCTCTTGCGGTCTTCGGAATTGTGTGGATGATGCTTTTCCGAAAGTCAGATGGTATGTCGCCAGACTCATATATTCTGCACACCAACGTGAATAGTCGCTTTGTTGCCACTTCCCCCAATGATTTTAGGGGACCTACAAATAACAACAATTAGAAGCTCAATTTCACTTTATGCAACTGCCCCTCCACAACATTGAAATATCTGTTCAGTGCAGCGCCGTGATACATCTATGGAATCAAATGGCATACTGTTTTTTACGTACATGGTCACTCCTTCACCCCGCAAGGAACTCCTTGACAGTCAGTTAATCTGTATCCTGGAAAAGGAAGCCTCTGAACTGTCAAATTATTTAAGTGGTGCTCCGATATAACAATAATTTCTCAGTCAATATCTATAAGCAGTTCTCTAACTTTATCTCTAATACCTCTAATATTTTGATGAAATATGCTACTTCTTTCTCTACTTGGAAACATGACGTTCTCTTAAGGTGAGACCTTGAGCAGATTTACCTATCAGCTGCTTTCAATCTAAAAAACTACTACAGGATTTTTTCAGTGAGTGATCCCACCACCATCCACTACAGTGTCACCTGTAAGCTTTGCCAGCCTCCTCTTCCCATACCTTTTGAGGTGCAGGCCATGCCTAGTTGTTGTGTCCTGAGCCCCTTGTTACATACTAACGACATGTCAAGGAGAGTTAGCAATCACTTGGACTTTTTCGCAGAAGATGCTCCTCTCTTTACCAGTGAAAGCAACCCCAGTTACGTCGCTACAAATATTCAGTGGAATGTGATTCTATGGGGCAATATTTGGTAGATCTGGGAATTGTAATACGTTCATGTTCATTTTCAGAAGGAGGTCAAGCTGCTGACGAGTTCCTGTCGACGGATGGGACATGACTTACTGTGAATCCGCGAAATACGTAATCTGGACACAAAATTAGCCGCTCCCAATAGAAGTCACACTAATCCGTATGACTCATAATAGATAATGGCCTTAATATGGCGAAGAACAACTCCACAAGTTCCAACTGTGTCGCAGTATCGAGTTAAAGTTATTCATTGATGTTTAGATCCTATAGCGGTATCAAATTGCGTGGAAGTCGACTGCTACACGTCACCTGCTGTTCGAAATTGCTGTGAAGCCGGCCGGTGTAACCGTGCGGTTCTAGGCGCTACAGTCTGGAACCGCGCGACCGCTACGGTCGCAGGCTCGAATCCTGCCTCGGGCATAAATGTTTGTGATGTCCTTAGGTTAGTTAGGTTTAAGTAATTCTAAGTTTTAGGGGACTGATGACCACATATCTTAAGTCCCATAGTGCTCAGATCCATTTGAACCATTGCTGTGAACTGGCTGTAAGCTCTGAAAACCTGCAACACAGCAGAGCTGCACCAGGAGCCTAAACTCGAATGGGTTACATCAGCAAACGATAGAGCTTCTGTCATGCACGCTGCATAGTCCAGCAGACGGCAGGACGAGCGCCACAGAGGTCGCTGGCCATGTAGTGGCCTCAAGTATTTCCAACAGTATCTCTGCGCTGTCTGGGTATTTTGTACAGTGCACAGTCGGTCCAAGGCATCTTCTGTCGAGTTCTGGGCGATGCGCCATCTGCACCCGCAGTTCATCAAATTCCCGATCAGAACCTTCGCTACGTACGACGCACTGCTGCACCAGCCACCGCTGATTGAAGGAGTCACCATTGCCTGTCCTCACCTTCACCAGGAATTGGCCTCTGCATCGAAGACTACCAGGGGCTTGGTATCGGGCACTACTATGTTATTTTATTCTACTTCTAAATGAATATTAAACTTTTACACTTTCATCATTACAGCTTTCGGCCTAGGTTTGAACTTGTGTAAATTCAATGCTAATCTCAAACTCTCAGAAACTGCAGTGGTGACCAACTGTTCTCCAGAAGAATATTTCGTTTACGTCTTTTCAATAAAATCGTTCTAATTTCAAATGCGAAAATTTTAGCTTAGACTTTACCGTGACTGTTGTTGACATTAAATGAAACAACAAGTTTAATATTACAAGTCACTATTTATTTATCTCTACGACGCGTATCAAAGGTTTAAACGTCCATCATCAAGTGGATTTACATTTGCTAGTATGACGGGTGTGTGTGTTGTGTTACGACTTTTTGGAGGAACTGGTGACACTATCTAGTGGAAGAAACAAAACGCTATTTCAGATCATGGTCTTGGGTTTCTTTTGACAAAAAACTAAACGTACATCGAACGGTAAAAATAAAATAAGTAAAATATAGTACCTCCATCGGTCACAGGTTCCGTTCACTGCCGTAGCACATCATATTTTGTAAATATGGCATCAGGAAACTATTAGTTGCAAGGATCATATAACAGAAGAGAAAATTTATCACAAGAATATACGGTGAGCAACATTATTTCAGAATAAATTTTAAGGGATTTTGGAGAACTTTTTTTTGAGATGTTGAATATATGCCTTGGTATAAATATTTCAGGCGGTATATAAATCCGATTTTGTCCAGTTAATATAGCTTAAACTTCAAACTCGTTTATGCTGCAACCTTTAAGTACAATAATTATGTTGGCTACAGTGATAAAATTATAAACAAATAACAAATTTTATGTAACTCTTCAGGCTTTCCCGGCGATCTATGTCGGGTGTTCTGCCGGATATCAGCGTCGTGGAGGGGGAAGGCCATAAGCATAAATACTGGACCAGGTCCACTCGAGGAGCAGTCTCAGGTCGCACCTGATGAAGGTTACGAGCTACGTGACCGAAATATCGTGCAAGTACGACCCTGATATCCGGCAGAACACCCGACAACCCAAGATGTCAACGAATTTTATTGCGATTCACAGATAGCAATGAAGGGCTGGATGCAGAGCGAGAGGAAGAGAAAGAGAAAGTGAGAGGGGGAGAGAGGGTGGAATGAGCCATTGGGGGGAGCAAATTTTCCAAAGCAGGGGTTTTCAGGATTACATCTGTTACATGTAATGGCTGCCTAAAGATTGGGTTAATGCTTTGGTTAATGCTTAAAAACTGCAGATGGATGTACAGTCTGTGCCATTAGTTGGTGTAGGTATAGCTTGAAGCGGACAGCGGGTAAAAGCTGTTCATGCGATGAGATATTTGTAAATGATATCAATTCTTTGTACATTTGGGGGATGTCATGGTAACGTAACAAAATATTTATGGTAAATATTAAGGTGTGTGTGTGTGTGTGTGTGTGAGTGTGTGTGTGTGTGTGTGTGTGTGTGTGTGTGTGTGTGTGTGTATGTAGGCGTTGAAAATTTAATAATGTCGGCAGCTGCTGAAAACAGATATGCTACTATTGTAAATATTGTCATTTTTGACATTTAAGATGGATTCAGGTTGCCTTTGAAACCCGTCATGGAGATAAATAAACAGAACAGTGACTGGTAACAGTAAACTTGTTGTTTCATTTAATTAATATAGTTCTACATTATTTACCCGAGCTGCGCTCAAATTGTGACTCAACGCGCGCAGCACTTAGCATAAACAGTCACAGATATTTTTTATGGGATTACATCGGGTGATGTAATGGGCAAATCGAGGATCGACAGGGTGCTATTGTCAAACCAGGAGCATATGTGATTTCCATGATTGCAGCTGTTGTCATCTTGGAAGAAGGGAGAGTCTACAGTTTCCTAATAATGAAGGCATAGAAGAAGGGCAACACTTGGTCACCGAGAAGGTTTTAGTAAACAACCCCGTTCACGTTAACTGTGACCTGAACTAGCGGGACCACAAAACATCACAGAACCGCATTCGGCTTTAACTGCATCCATTATACACTGTAAGTTAAACATTTCACTGGGTTATCATTGCATTCAGCACCTTGTATCATCTGAAAACAGGGGAAACTAACACCCATTGGGCAACCCAACACGCCTCCAGTCAACTACTGTCGAATTTCTGTGTTGTTTTGCCCCATAGCAGACATGCAGCTTTGTCCGTGCTGCCAGCAAATGTCTTTTGCAAGGAACCCTATTCTAAATGCCTGTTATATGCAGTTCCCATCAAAATGTTATTTTCGAAATCTATTGTGACGGAGTTAAATTCACTAGCAGCACAAATTTTCGCAATTTTCACACCGAGACTCCTTGATATGGGCTTACGTTCAATGACAGCAGCTATTGACGTTAGTTTTGAATCCCACTGACAGGTCGCGACACTCGCTGTCAGTTAGGATCTTTCACGACCACTGTTCATACAGTGTTACCTGGCTGGGATTGCTACATCATTTCTTCTGTCAACGCTGCAGGTTCTAACACAATGTTACCGCATGTTTGCACGGAATCGAAAAGTCAATATCCATTGTGAAAGCGCATATGGTGATGTTACTCGAATGCTGCCAATGGAAGCTGAAGCGTTCAGTCACATGTCTGCTACCATACGGTCAAGACGTCTGCTGCTGTACACTTTGTAAGTCGCCAACCTATCGTGCGAAATTGCAAGTAGTCATGCAAAGTGCTCAACATATTTACTGCCCGCAGTTTACGCCATAAAGTGACGCGAACCCATCGATAAAGTTATGTGATCACAGTTACCAAAGATGGTAACCATCTCACTTATATCCAACCAACGAGAGGGTGGCGGGAGGGGGAGGGGGAGGTGAAGTTACTCAGAATAAACAGCTAAACCCTGAAGACAGGCATGCTGTTATCAGTTACCTATGACACAACCTACGGGTACTGAAATAGGCCCTTATAGGTTCGATTTGTGCATGAGCAAATTTCTTTGCCAAACAGCTACCTACTATGCTAATAATCTATAAGATTCAGCTGATATACTGAATACAATTATCTACAATGACGCAGACTCAGCGCTCGAAGATCCGGGAGTGACAGCATCTGCGACGACTTACCTTGCTGAAAATTATTTATTATTTAATAGCTTTGCATGGAACGCATGTGCAGCATAATCCCAAACATAAGCTGAAGTATAAGCAAGAAACATACCAACTCATAAAAATACACGCAGGTCCCGAAATGGAGGCAAAAGGAGGTAGCTGTAATTGGTAATCCAGGAAAAATGTATACATTAATACGTACATCGACAGATCTAAATACAATAGATAAATCAGTTAAGTTTCCAGTAGGCAATTTGCGCAATATTTGCCAGTGTCGTAATGGAAAAACATCGCGTAAGAAAACTAGACACACCCTCTGTAACGACTCTAAGATTAAGAAAAAATGTAATATTAGAAATCTCCTGAATATTTAGAAATGTCTACAAAATTATACTCGTAAGCCAATCAGGAGATGGATTCAGACCACCACATGTGCTGAATCAAACGGAATATGAACAAAGACACGAGATTCTGAAAATTTTCCGTAAAAGCTCAGGAATAAATAGGACGTAGTTCCCAGTTAACTAACTCGAATGTAATGATAACTACAAGCTGTTTTTACCAAAGCTGCAGTGCTTGCTGATGAAATGCCCTCATATTCCCATAAAAAAATGTTTGCAAGACTACTTTTTATACTGTGTTGTTCTGGACGAAGACAAGAAGGAAGCAGCCTTACCCCACTTGACAAATACGGAAGAAGAAGTGAGCTTTGTGTCTCGATTCGTGATGGCAATAGATACACATTCTGCCTCGCTGCATTATCAGTGACCATAGCCGTCCACACCCTTAGCAACCGCCTAAGAGAGTCCTACGCTTTCTACCTCATGCCGTGATACGTTCTGGTAACAGAAACAGGTGACGCATGACTGAACGTCTATGAACAAACAAATGACATCCGTTGAGCTCGGAACGATCGCGCAGTGTGTGAAATGTACCAATTCTAAAAGGAGAACTCTGAACTTAGCAGCTGTAGCGGCGCACTGAGAAAGCGATTTCGAGAAGTAAAATAAGGCACCTCGGTGAAGAGAACCCGTGAGTGTTTTAAGTGGACAATATGCACTGCCTTGCCTTCTGTACGTCAGAAGCAACAATTATAGCAACTGTAACGAACGTAATATAATGTTGAACGAAGTATGCTTTATGCTACAAGAGTGTGAACCACAGACAACAGTGGAGGAAATTGAAAAACTTTGTATTCACAACACTGGATAGGAAACATGACATTGGGACCTGGAAGAGACGTAGTACTGGCAGTGAAGATTTTTACGCGCCAAAAAGATATTTTTTTCACAGATTTAGCGTCACCAGTAGCACAATAGTTGATAACGTCTCGGAAGAAGTAACTGCTTTTCTCAGCTTCTTTTCTCAATTTCTGTTTCAATATCTTCCAGTAAGAATTTATAATTATCCTCGCTCACCCTCAACCTAATTTCGAAACGAGTTCTAGAAAGCGAATTATTTTCGTATATTTTCCTTTTGCTTCCACTTGCTCGTCCGTTTCTTTTTTTTTATTCACCCTTAATGATTGTTTCCTACTTTTCATGTTGTCCACTCCCAAGGCATATAAAATGGCCGCAGAGTAAGATAGAATGGCCCATTTCCCTTAGGCACTAAACGCAATGATAGCTACCATCCGTGCGTAAAGTAATAATGAACGGTTTGTGCCGCAACAAACCGTACGGGTCATTCAACGGTCGCTTTAATATGTTCTGCGTTCCGCGTTCGTACTCCAGCAAATCGCGGAAATTCATTCACGGTGTTGTCATGGGCACCTGAGAACACGGTAGCTCATATCCGCCTTTCTTTCGCGTCCCTGCGTGGACCCATCTTGCTGCACGAATCCAGTACAACCGACTATCACATGCACACCGCTGTCTGCCGTGGCTTAGAAGATGACTTAGAGATGAAAAGTCACCTGACTATCTGGTACCATATCTGTACCATCCACGGCGCACCGAGTGGTTATAAGTAAAGAACAGCTACTTGCAGAGGTCCGGTGTGCCAGCGAAACGTGTACATATCATAACCGGTTAATGCCGAACCGATTCACGCCGGAAAAAAATTTGGTTCCCGTTTTGCACACCAGATTGGAGCTGTGAATGCAGGATAAACGTATAGAAATGTATCCTTGTGTCATGGAACAAGAAACGGTCGTGGGCAGAAAAGGTCAAACATGTGAGAGAAGCATACTTTTATTATTAACCACCGTAAAACAACATGATCAACATTTGCTCACAGCAGTTCCTATATACTGGCCTTCAGATCAGGTAGAGATGGAACGTGTCCCTGGTAAGCGCGTTTAAACATCCCCACAACTCAAAGTCAAGTAGATTCAGACCAGGTGATTTTACTGGATAAGTATCTGGAAATCCTCTGCAGATAACAAATTCGCGGAGCATTGCATTGAGCTGATGTTTCACAGGGCGAGCAACGAGAGGTGTAGGCCCATCTTGCATGAAAACTGTGGTACGCGTTCAGCTGTGCTCTTCCAAAGCAGGAATCACATGCTGTACAAGGAGCTGTCAATAACGTGCAGAAGTCACGGTATACCTAAGACACCTTAGTCCATTCTCTTCAGACCGAGAATAAAAGTGCTTGTGAATTCATACCACACAGTTACATACTTCGTGAATAACATACGACTCAACAATATACTGTATTCGGCAGTTCTGAGTAGTCACTGCAGCCTGTAGTGTCAAATACGCCCGGCCATATGTCATCAACTTCGATCGGTGCCCGAAGCAAAAGAGAAAGTTCAGAATGTTGCTGTGGACTACGAGGTATGAAATGCTGCACCGTCTGGATCTTGTGTAGGTACCAGTGTAAAAAAGATAGCAAAACTTTGCGTATTGTTTATCATGGAACAGACAATTTTGGTGTCAATGCACGAACATTGTCACTTTCCAGGTCACGTGTCACTTGCTTAATTATACCAATAGCAACCTCATCAATGGCTTTCTCACTCAAATGTCACATCAAGCTCACCCTTGTTTTCGTATTTCATTATCACCTTCTTTAAATTTTTTAATGAAATCTAGCATCTGCTAAAACCTTTCAGTCGGCGACGCTCTTTCAATACAGCACTGTAATTGTTGCCGTTCACATAAAACAGCTTCACTGTAAGCGCACGATCTCTGTTTCGATATCCTTACTATTCGCTCATCTCATGAATAGTCAAATGACAGCTTGGATGTCATACCGTCATACAAAAGTGTAAAGCGCCATATTTGCACCTGGCGGCCAAGATTGTAACTAATTATTTCCAGTGTAAATCGTTTCCGTATTAAGATATCTACGAATTTTCGCTGCCGTTCAGCGGTTATAGCCCAGACTGGACATCCGCGAGGAACTGCAGTTTAATTATATCTTATCAGTATATACAGAAAGTCACAATACCATTTTTCTCTATGAAAATATTCTTCATATATTTTTACGAGATGATGTCGCTAAACCAGTTTAGACCTCACACTATTAGCTGATATCCATTATACGTTTTGGCTGATACTTGTTAAGTACGAAAAACAGAAGCACAGCAGTAGACCCCCGATTCTTTAAAGAACAGTACTCCTGTGTATAAAGCAGCAGCATATGTCTAGTTACTGTCCAGTTAATTGGTTAAATATTTGAATTTAAGCATTTAAGCACGAAAAAGTTTCGTAAGGGTTTGAAATTATGCCCGAAGTTTGTGGAAGTCGCTAAGAGCTCTCAGTCTCAAATACTGGATGAATTGAACTCCGGGAATTTGCGCGCCGTCAGTTACGATGCCTCTACAGTCTAGCAGACACATAGCGTCTAATCTTAAGAGCTGTCTTATTGTGTTAAACTTTTAACGTAAGGTTATACATTTTTTCTGGTAGATTACGACAGAATTATATTTTTAAATTCACTCAATAATCATGCGATATGTTAAAAGTAAATTTTTTGTTGTCCCACGAAACAGTTAGACGGGCAGCCTACAACCTCATACTCCGGTGTTAGTAGTATAGATCCTCCAGGTCGTTGTGATGAATATAAAATAAAAATAAGGTATAAATAAATAAAATAAACTTTTCATTCTCATTAGTTATTGTCTATTGGCGAGTCTATCATGCTCGTCCCCAACATCTGTGCACTGTACCTAACAAAATCACAGGCCGTTGACTTCGTGGATCATTGCTCTTTTTTGCGAGAGCGTTCGACTGCGAGTGCATCAGACAGAGAAATCACTGTTAAAAATTTCATGCTTTCTCGCTGTTGCAAAAAAAAATTGTCTTATGTTACGTGTTATCGATTTCTGAGGTCTTGAAGAATCCCGGACCCGCCTTTCGTCACTTGGAGTTCGACGTCGTAGCGCCTTTGTTTTCTTTTCTTTCTTTCTTTTCCGCGGAGCTTTTAACGCATTGCGTGAAAACGCAGGGTGGAGGAGTTCGCTTCACCCGCGACCACTTACTGCGGCGTTAACGCACTGCGTACTCGGTTAAGGCGAACGTAGCGTCCACAAAAATTTGAATATTTTGTTTACAGTTATGTTGTAAATTCACTTTGTAACCTGGCAAATAAATACAGCCGACTGCTACTCAAGGCACCACTGTCCACATTTTTCACACTGCTTTACACTGCCTTCTCACAACTGGCTGGTCGACTACACATCTGTGGTTTACAGTTGTTACTTCCTGTTACTACCGTAGTTACTGCGCAGACGTCGCTTATTTCCCAGGAATAATATCAGCGTCGGAAATTTTAGGACTGGCGGTAGACACTGCATGACAAACAAAATGTTGCAGCCAGAAGACATGGCTGAACGTCAACTTCGTACTACACCATCGATTACAAAAGGTGCAATTCGGAGCGAAAGGTAAACCGGCCACGGCAGTGCACTAGTGTCGTTCTTGTATAGTGTTGTCACTGGGATATACGGTAAGAGACGGGCACAACGCCGAATACTAATTGATAACTGTGAGGGGTACAGCGATGTTGCGGACTCAGCATCTGTCAAAGCCGTATAGGGCCTCAGTGTGGGAGACCATTTTTCCGGCTGGTTGAATCATGCAGCAACCTGATTTGTAGGGCATTGAAATATGACAGTGGATGCATATCTGAACACGAGGAAAGGAAAAGTTCGGTCTATCACGCCTAACCACCATAAGGAAAGATTGCCATACTGTGCAACAAGAACATCACAACCCCGTCAGTCTGCACCTGCCATCCGACAACAAGCAATCGACTCCCTAAAACATTCTGTGTCATTCACCACCAGTGGTGAGAGTCTAGCAGCTGTCGGACTGGGGAATTACAGTCTCATACACCGCTTGCTATTAATACCACAACACAAACGGATGCGTCTGGAGTGGTGCCGTAAATGGGAAGCATGACCTGCTGATCAATGGTGTCGTATTGTGTTCAGGAATGAATAGTTGTTCTGCACTACCCTGCAAGACCATCGTTCTCCGAGTATAATGGCGACATGGCTATGGTTCCTATTCTTCCAGTGTTTTGTAGAGGCACAGTTGTGTTTCTCTAGTGTCATGGTCGTGGGGCTATGACTGCAGGTCACGGCTGATTGTGACTGAGTGAACTCTGACGGCATAATGGTACGTCTCGGTCATCCTACACCCTCATGTGTTATCTCTCATGCGAATGTGCTGCGGTACCATTTTTCAGCAGGATAGTGCTTGTACACACATGTCGCGTGTCACTATAAATTGTCTGCGTAGAAGTACTACAATGGGCAGCAAGATTCTCAGACCTGTTCCCGAGAGAATATCTACGTGACTAGTTCGGATGTCGAGTCTGCTCATCAGTTTCCATGCAATGAGCGTAAAAACACGTCCTAATTACATTTGGTGAGGTATAGCTTTCTTGATAATTCTGTATGTTTTGTATCCCTTATCAAACTCTGTTAGCATTAATTGATCACCATAAGGCCGCGAATCAGTTAAACGTTTCGCAGTAGTCAGAAACAAATTAAAAAGTTATGTTATGCATTACTGCAGTGTAGGAGGTGTCAGTGACATTGAGAAACAGCTGAAACTAATAAATTTGAACAGAGCTCTACAGCAAGATGAAATCCCATCAAATCTTATACAGTATTGGCAACCGAATCAATATCACGTTGACCGCAATTCATCCCACATCCTTCAAACAAAAAGCTATGTGCAGTAGCTGGAAGAAAATACAAGTCATACGCAGCTACTATACGGGTAGCAGAAGTGATGCACAAAAAAATACATTCCAATATTCCTGACAATATTCTTGTTTTGGAATCAGAATTTATTGTGTATTCACGTGTAATGAGGTAACTCGGATGCAATGTTCCATTGAAGGAAAACAACATCATTCAGAAAACGTTGGTCATGCGAAACCTTAAAAAATATGGTTCAGTTGGCTCTAAGCACTATGGGACTTAACATCTGAGTTCATCAGTCCCCTAGACTTACAACTACTTAAACCTAACTAACCTAAGGACACCACACACATCCATTCTCGGGGCAGGATTCGAACCTGCGACCGTAGCATCAGTGCGGTTCTGGACTGAAGCGCCTAAGACCGCTCGGCCACAGCGGCCAGCATGCGAAACCTAGCTCTGACATTTTTCATATGACATCCTGAAAGGTATGTATCAAGATAGTCAGGTAGCTTCAGTCCTTCTTTATGTTCGAAAAGCTTTGGTGTCAATATCACACCTACACTTACTGTCGACAGTAGTACAGATGGTTGACAGAGACACCCTCTCCATGAAGTAAGGATAGCTGTTGGAAAATTGTGAAGAATCAATGACACAAGTAACACATTATTAGAATTCAGTCATATCTTCACAATGTTGGCAAGTTGTCATTCATTTGCACCAGCCTGGGCTGTTTCTCATTCAGCTATGTGTTGGATTCCAGCTGACGTTTGTCCAGTCAGTTCAGTCGTTGAACACAATGGAAAAGATCTTAGCTACCCTGGTGCCATGGCAGATTGCTGGCGAGCAACCACGCCCACTGCCCAGCACAAAGTGGCCTCCGGCTGGCTGCTAGATTGTCTTTGGTCCCAATCTGAATTCTACAGTGACCCTTGATGACCCATCCACGATGTACCTGGAGTCAGGAGTCATGTGTTTGGTTGATCTCTTCCCTGCCGGCTGTTAGGTCTCAACAACCAGAGATACCCCAGTGCTGAACAGAATTGTGGACTCCAAAAGCTCCTGATGCTGGCATCTGTGTTGAAATTCGGTGCTGGCAGTACTCTGCACTTGGAAGAAAATTAGTTCCTCCGTCGGCAGATGGTAAGTGGCGAGTAGCATGAAGTTCATCAAATGAAGCTCATCATCACGTGGAGTACATCTTCAGCTACTTCATACACTCTGCTGCACCATCTAAGAAATAGATTCACTGCAATGTCAGTATCAACGAATAGGGTGCTATTTATGTGAATCCATCAGTACCACAGAACAACTCATGGCAAGAGCTGGAAAGCTGGGGTGTTTAAGGGGAACTAGCGTGAGGCTGACACAGGCTCAGTTTGGAGTGACTGTATGTGTCCTCTTTGTTCCTCTATATTCACTTAACAGGCTGTTAACTGCTGTGTGAGTTCCTCGCTATACAATTTTGTGAAAGAGTTTCTTGCAGCATGTCTTACAAGCTAACGAATGTATTTGTCTTGCTTACTTTGGTTTTCCGTTGCATCACCTTTCTCCTAAATGTGTATCCTCACTCGGTAGGCAGGGTCGTAATGTAACGACCTGAGTCACATGCCACGCACTGGCTTTCTTCCTACTTCTGCCTCTGTCTCTGGCGTGACTTGAGTTTGCCTGTAGCAACGTGAATAAGTTTTAATAAAATTTCTACCCCTTACTATTCTGTGCTGTAACAGTACTGTTTTAAGGGATATCAATTGAAGTTTGAGACTGGACTGGGGAGTTTTTAGTGAGGTGGACATAGCATGTTATCTTGGATAGAGAGTCATCGATAGGTGTAGAGGTGACTTCAAGTGAGACCCAGGGAGGTGTGCTGGGATTCCTGCTGTTCATGTTGTATGTTAATGACCTTGTAGATAATTGTTACTTCAAAACTCTTCATAGGTGATACAGTGGTCTACAATAAAGTACTATTTGAAAAGAAGGTACAGAAATATACAGTCACAGCGTGGTATGATTTCAAAATGGTGTAAAGACTGAGAACCTGCTTTACACGTTTAGAAACGTAACATTGCGCACTCCACATAACGAAGAACTCCTGGTATCCTATGACATCAATATTAACGACACACAATTACAATCGTTCAATTTGTACCAATAAATAGGTGTACTAATTTCAAGAAATAGCAAACGGAAAGTTCACGTAGCCTCAATTGTATGCAAGAAAGCGGCATATTTCTGTTCATTAGTAAGAAACCAGCAAAATTCTGTCTTGTTACTAAGGAGATTGATTACAAAACACTTATGCGTAGAGTATTGCTCACTGTTAAATCTTTTGTGGCCACATGTTGACAAACTGCTGATGGCTTCTGTCTCGGGTTCTTCGGCCGACCTAAATGTTTGATGATTTTTGTGACATTTTGCCAGTACGAATGGATGCCGTTGTCAAAGCTTCACCCTCCATTGCTGGTGGTGGACTGGAGTTGGGGTCGCGGCCGCAGATTATATGTCTTGAGTCTTTTATATATGTGTCAGTCTTCCCCTGCGCGAGACTGGAGCAGAGAGGACAAGTGTTTTGCCAGTTTATATGTCGATGGGGCAGGAGGGCTAACACTCAATGCACATTATTCTTATGTTACACACAGTAACCAACTACACTGAACGACAATTGACCAAGGAGGAACAGTCTGCCCTTCAAAAAGGAGGAAATTTCGCCATCATCCCGAGAAATATACCTATGGAGGACATCATTGCTTATATCAAAGTGGCCGTTAGGACCCAGCCTTGTGAACGAGCTGAAGAAAACGCATTGAAACCGCCAGGACACTGCTCCGAGAAAAACCAACAGCTCTAAAAAAATGTTCAAATGTGTGTGAAATCTTATGGGACTTAACTGCTAAGGTCATCAGGCCCTAAACTTACACACTACTTAACCTAAGTTATACTAAGGACAAACACACACACACCCATGCCCGAGGGAAGACTCGAACCTCCGCCGGGACCAGCCGCACAGTCCACGACTGCAGCGCCTTAGACCGCCACAGCTTTAAATCTGAAGAAAGAACAGGTAGAAGCTATCAAGAGTCATAAAGCCGACAAGAGTATATTGCTACTGTCTGCCGATAAGGACAATGCGGCCGTCGTAATGAAGAATGAAGATAATGAGGAGAAGATCCGGGGCCTATTAGATCCGACGACGTACCAGCAACTAAGGGCAGATCCGACGCTGCGGCTGGAAAAACGTCCTTTCTGCTCCAGCCGCACGTGAAAAATGGCTCTGAATACTATGGGACTTAACTTCTGAGGTCATCAGTCCCCGAGAACTTAGAACTACTTAAACCTAAGTAACCTAAGGACATCACACACATCCATGCCCGAGGCAGGATTCGAACCTGCGACCGTAGCGGTCGCCCGGTTCCAGACTGAAGCGCCTAGAACCGCTCGGCCACTCCGGCCCGCCCGCACGTGAAGAAGGCATACATATATAAAGACTCAGGACATTTCATTGAGTAGCTGAAGAAACTAAATCTTTGACCAAACGACATCTTAGTCAGCTTTGATGTGCTTTTTCCTTTGTTTACCAGAGTGCTACCCAGTGATTCTCTGGAGCACATCGGTTCAGCTTTGTCGCAAGACATCACCGAACTCTTTCATGCATGTCACAATTTGGCCATTTCACGTGGAATGCCAACTTATATTAATATTTGGAAGGCGTCGCCGTGGATAGTCATCCCAGTCCAGTGGTGGCCAACTTATTCATGGAAATTTTGAAGCACAGGCACTGGAATTGGCACGTTGCAAACCAAAGGCGTGGTTCAGATACGTCGATGATACCTTCGTTATGTGGAGCCGTGGTGAGGAACGGCTCAGTGACTTCCTAAGATGCTTGGACAGCATCCATGCCAAAATAAACTTTAACAAGGAAGTAGAAAAGGGCAAACAGTTACCCCTGCTAGATCCGCTGATCACAAGGGACGGTGAAAACGTGGGACAGAGCGGGTACTGAAAACCGACACACACGGACAGATACGTGCACAAATTGTCAAATAACCACCCGAGCCAGAAAAGAGGTATGATTGATACGCTCGTAACACGACTGAGACGAATATGTAAGCCGCAGCCCCTCAGTGACTAGACGTAACACCTGGAAAGCATTCTGAGGAACAATGGGTACTACAGCAGTTATACAAGAAGTGTAACAGAGTCAAACACTCGGCGAAGTGACACGTTGGAAATAGAAATGTCGGGTACAGCCATTCTGCCGTACATTCCCCTAGTGACGGACAGACTCGGCAACGTACTGCGCAAACACGGTGTAAAGATTATTCATAAACCGACAAAGAAGACCGAAGAGTCATATCGGCAAAGGAGAAAAGGGAACCACTTGCAATGTCGGAAATATACCTCATACGACGTACATGCGGAAAAGTTAATTTTGCAATGACTGAACGATAAGTCAACGCCATGATCATAGAACATAAGCGGCATTGCAGGTTGGGGCAAGTGGAGAAATCGGCCGTGGCAGAGCACGCGCTGTTTGAGGACGATCAAATAGTAAAATTCGCCGACACGGAAGTTCTGGCTGCAGAGGACATCTACCACATCCGCTGGTTCAAGGGAGCTATAGAAATACACAAACATGATAACATCTTCAAGAAGAAAGAAGGTGGACGGATTCTGAATTCCCGTGCAGCAGCGAACGACCGTCGCAGGTAGCATGAGGAGAACCGCAATGGAAATGACCACGGAAAAGCCCTTGGATGTCGGCGCGCCCTGTACGAGGCGTGTTTTATAAGTAAATACCGTTTTGAAATTAAAAAAAGACGTGCTAAGATATCTCAATAATTTTATTTTTACATGAAAGACTGTACCTTAATCTACGCACTAACGCCATTACAGTCTGATTCTTCCTTGTTTACGTTGTGTACCGAGTGTTTAAGATGCCACCGATAATCGTGAGTCCCGGGCTGTTATAAGATTTCTTAGTCCTAAAGGCCTAAAGGCGATCTATATTCATCGTGAGATCTGTGCAGTTTACAGAGAAAACATTATGAGTGATGGAATGGTAAGAAAGTGGGTGAGAGCACTTAAAGATGGCCGCACAAATGTGCATGATGAACAACGGAGTGGGCGTCCTTCGGTCTTAAATGAAAGTTTGGTGCAGGAAGTGGATAATAAGGTGAGAGAAAACAGACGCTTTACGATCTCCCCCTTGAGGGATGACTTTCCTAATGTTTCTCGTAGTCTTTTGTATGACATTGTGACCGAGCACTTGAATTACTAAAAGTTGTGCGCACGTTGGGTACCGAAAATGTTGACGGATGTGCACAAAACCAAACGTTCAGACAGTGCATTGCGGTGGCCGAGCGGTTCTTGGCGCTTCAGTCTGGAACCGCGCGACCGCTACGGTCGCCGGTTCGAATCCTGCCTCGGGCGTGTGTGTGTGTGATGTCCTTAGGTTAGTTAGGTTTAAGTAGTTCTAAGTTCTAGGGGACTATGACCTCAGAAGTTAAGTCCCATAGTGCTCAGAGCCATTTGAACCATTTTTCAGACAGTGCATTGACTTTCCTTGAGCGATACCACAACGACGGTGATGGTTTCTTAAGCCAAATTGTTACGGGCGATGAAACATGGGTGGCCTACGTCACATCAGAATCAAAGCAACAGTCCACGGAAGTTGACTACGG
Source organism: Schistocerca piceifrons (assembly GCF_021461385.2). NCBI lineage: Eukaryota > Metazoa > Arthropoda > Insecta > Orthoptera > Acrididae > Schistocerca > Schistocerca piceifrons. The sequence goes on along the minus strand of NC_060145.1, from coordinate 309,401,914 downwards.
GCATCGTTTAGCGGCAAGACAATGCCCGCCTGCAGGTGGCGAATCAGACCAAAGATCTCATCACATCTTTTCGATGGGAAACTCTGGATCATCCTCCGTACAGCTCCGATCTTGTGCCCAGTGACTACCATCTGTTCCTGCACTTGAAGGAACACCTGGGCAGTTAGCGTCTTGAAGACGATGACGAAGTCAAAACTGTGGTGATTCAGTTGTTAACAAGTCAGGCGGCAGACTTCTATTAGGAGAGTATTCAAAAACTGGTACAACGTTATGACAAGTGCCTCAATATTGACGGAAATTATGTAGAAAAGTAGATTAAGGTACAGGCTTTCATGTAATAATAAAATTATTGAGACATCTTAGCACGTCTTTTTTCTTTTATTCAAAACGGTACTTACTTAAAAAACACGCCTGGTACATATGTATAATCTGCGGCTACGAGCTCAACTCCAGCCCACCATCAACAATGGAGGGTGAAACTTTGACAATGGCAGCCGCTCGTCCTGGTGAAACGTCAGGAGAATCATCAAACAAACATCAGCCAAAGAACACAAGACAAAAACCAACATATAGTTTGTCAGTATTCCTCAAATTTGTGGGAGCAGTAAGAAATATTACTAACATGGGATATCAAACGTATACGAAGAAGGGCAGAAAGGATGATTGCAATTATGTTTCATCTGTGGGAGACGATCAGGTAGACGCTGGAAAATCTGGACTACGATGCGCTGGAAGACAAACAGAAGCTGTCCCGGAAAAGTTTGTGTACAAATTTCCAAGATCCAGCATTAAGCGAGGAATCAGGAAACGTACTGCAACCCCCTACATTTTGCCCCCATAGAGATCTTGAGGACAAGTCTACAATATCTAGTTCGTGCATAAGTTCGTAGCATTTTGCCATAAGTTTAAAAACATAACAGATACACATAACAGAGATTTCAGTCATCAGTAATATATTCTCCTTCACTATTTACAACACTCTGCCCATGCTGGGGTAACTTTTCGATTCCACGTCTATAAAAACCACGTGGGTTTGAGGCTAAGAACTCTTTGAGCTGTGTTCGGCGCGTGTTTTCATGCGGAAGGAAGTTCGTGAGGATTGTTCCCTAGAGAGCGGAAAAGATGAAAATCTCAGGGCGTAAGATCAGGTGAATAAGGTGGGTGCGGAATGACTGTCCATTCCATCCCCTGTATAATTTTTTCACAATAAATCTCAGCAGTGTAGGTTAAACCTCCGGGTAGCAATTTATAGCACGCCACAGCGTCGCTGTTCCACAACATGCATAACATTATCTTTTGTAGATGCGCGCAGGTCTTTGTACGGAGATCTGCTGCTTTTTTTCGGTTAAACCTTTCCTTTCTGTTCTCTGTATTAGAATAATCACAGCATTTCACATCGCCAGTAACCAACAAGATAGAAGTGGTCGGTGTTGTTCACGAGCCAACTGATGACGAGCAAGCACTTTTGTGATTTTGATAAGAATATGCTGTACCCATACACCCCATTTTTGAATCTTCCCCAGCGCAAGCAAATGTCTGACAATGGCGGAGTGATCACAGTCTATCACATTTGCCAGTTTTCGTGTATAGTGACGTGGATTATTGAGAATTAATGCGTTCAAACGATCTTCATCAAACCTTAAAAATCTTCCTGAACGTGGAGAGTCACTAATATCAAAACGATCCTCTTTAAACGACAAAACCATTTTCTTGCAGTGCTCTGACCAATGGCGTTATCCCAATACACGGCGTAACTGTTTCTAACTGCGCTGCTGTCACTCCTCTACTGAAATCAAACAGATGAATATGTCGAAAGTGTTCCGATTTCTGCAATTGGCACTCCATTTTGTAGCATCCACAGCTCCACTATCTCCGAAAGACAAAATGACAGTATGTAAAGGGAAACATCAACAGCAACTATAAATAAAATGTGAAAATCAATAAATAAGCGCATAGTAATAGAAATAACAACACGCCAAGCAAAAACGCTACGACATTATGCACCATCCTAGTAATTACAGTTTAACAAAAGGAATTTGGCAAACAGCCGTGCAAACTGAGTTTCAGTCAACTCTTCGAAGGAAGATATCCAGAAACAGATGGCCCAAGAATACCAAAAGCAATTATTTCTGAGGGGTGCATATGGGGCCTGAAGATAGCATACTGAGCTGCCGAAACTGGTAGCGAAAATAAAGTAAAATAACTTCTCAACTAGCACCACTGGTTGGCGAATTTCTTTGTTAAATATTTGACGAGCTGCTGTCCGGTGTCCACAATGGATCACGAAAGGCTAAAGATTACACTGTGCACGTGGGCAAATAAGCAATTATTCTTTCCGGACTCCATACAGGAATGGAACGAAGGACGCTCTAATCATTGATTCAATTGGAAGGTGCTCTGCTATTCATTTCACAGTTGTGTTTACAGTATTTATGTAAATATAAATATAATATGTAAATGTGTAAGTATAAATATGTAAATATAAATAAGGACTATTGCCACATATTAGTTAACTAGTTTCATAATAAAATTCAGATGTGTATTATATTCAACAAGCTATTAGGGTAAAATACAATAAAAAGAACAGATTCTGTAACTGATTACAAAAAGTGTTCGATGCTACATAGAAACTGAACTTTTAGTTGATTAAAATTTTCTTAGCATCACCGTTCTAGATGTGGAAGCTATAAATGAACCGGTCTAAGGCGCTGCAGTCATGGACTGTGCGGCTGGTCCCGGCGGAGGTTCGAGTCCTCCCTCGGGCATAGGTGTGTGTGTGTGTTTGTCCTTAGGATAATTTAGGTTAAGTAGTGTGTAAGTTTAGGGAGAGATGACCTTAGCAGTGAAGTCCTTTAAGATTTCACATACATTTGGACATATGAATGTACTATAAAATTATCGATGTAATCAAGTTTTGGAGAACATTGTATGGGAAATGATAATTACGACACTTAACTCTTATGTTTCATAAAACGTAAACTAAAGATTACGTTTGTTCTTCGAAACTGTGGCAGTTTCTTTGTCTTCCAAATTCAACTTTTCTCTGTTGGCAGGCGCTTAAATAGCACAAAATATTATGAACACACCTCACCGCGAAACAGATGCGTTATGGCGGTATTGGAGTGTGCCGTGGTAAGTATATACTCAGAGGAGGCGAATGGGCAATCAATCTAGCAGTAACACTGACCATGTATGGGGAAATCCACTCATTTCAGCGACTTTCACAAAAGGTGATAGCTATGGCCTGTCGCTTGGGAGCGCTCATCTCGGAGACGGTGAAACTGTCTGTTAGCGTGCTGCCGTCGTGAACATTTATTGAAGGTGGTTGAGGGCCGGTGAAACCACGACTAGGCGAAAAGTTATTGCACGTTCACGACTAATCACAAGACGTGGACGTCGGAGCCTTTCTTGCTCTATGAAGCAGGACAGGCATACCTCTCGACAGAGTGACTTGGTGCAGGCACAAGCGTTCGGAGCATACCGTTTAGCGCAAGCTGTTGAACATGGTGCTTCGCAGTAGACCCCTACGTGATCCCATGTTAGCACAACTTCATCATCAGTTACAACTGCAGTGGGCATGGGAACATCGAGACTGGACCACGTCGGAGGAATCACTTCTCGCGTTACATCAGGTCGATCTTCATCTCCGAATATGCAAGAATGCACCGCTCCACTAAAGACGCATGCCTGAGGGGCCATTATTATGGCATGGGCGACATTCAACTGGTCCTCCACGTGGTCTGTTGTAGTAATCAGAACTCCTATCTCACCTGCAATTACGTGACAGTTGTTGGGGACCACCTGTATTCCTTTTCCGACGATGATGGCCTCTTCTAGCAACATAGCTGTTCGTGTCACAAGGTCAGAATCGTGCTACAGTGATGTGCGAAGAATGATAATGAACTCACGCTGTCTTGGTCACCAAAGTCCCCTAATCTGAACCCGATGCCACTCATCTGGGACGCTATCAGGCGTCAGCTCCGCGCCGACAACCAACCGCCACATAACTTACAGGAATTGTATAACCTGTGCACAGACATCTGGGGCCATTTACATGTGGAAACCTACCCAGGACATGTCGAATTGATCCCACGCAGAATCGGAAGTGTATTGCGTCCCAAAGGTTTCTCTATTAAGCAGTTGGTCATAATGTTTTGGCTCCTAAGTGCGTGTGTGCCTATGTGGTTATATATTTAACTTCGCTGACAATCAAATTATCTAATAATAATGTGACAAGTATGAAAGAAGAAATATCCTTCACGATTAAAGAAAGTCGGTTATCTAAATACTAACTAGCTTTGCGCCCGCTGCTTCGCTCACGTAACCTGTATAGCCTGCAGTGATATTTTGTTTTGATTTAATAGAATTTTTATGTTGTTCACAAATTGCAATACCTTCTAAGCTTTTCACTCCAATTAAGGTCATATAAGCATGATCTTTTCCGGATGTACTTCTGACCAAAAAGCGATACTGATAGCTGAAACCAAAGCTTTTGTAAATAATGACTTTTGCGTTATTATGGAAATATTTCCATAGTGCCCTAACAAATGTAAATTTTTATAAATTTAGCTTTATTTTTTTTTATGTCACGAAACATTTTCTTAAAAATATTCACCCTCTATTGCACTCACATATGCGTTGAATTTCCAGAAACAACGAAACACGTATTTTTTTTTACTTCTAGCAGAGAAGTCTAATACTGTCATAGAGGTAGCCTTATAAATTCTTTAATAGTTCTGTAGTAGTTATTTAGTTATTTATTTTTTAAATCTTATTTTGTTCGTTATAGTTCGTTCCAATTGTTCGTGGCGGACGTCACCTGACGCCTGTTGAAGTCCGTTGTTATTGATCCATTCACTCATTTTTTTTTATTACAGAGGGTAGCTAACCCTCTGACCGAACACGCTAAGCTACCGTGCCAGCGTTTTTCTTTTCTTTTTTTTGTTCGCTTTTGTTCGTTGTATCCGCTCGGGGCGGACGTCGTAAGACGTCCAATTAAGTTCGTTGATGATCGATTAACTCAGTTTTTTTTATTACAAAGGGGACGTAACCCTCTGACCGCCCACTCAGCTACCAGGGGAGGACACTGGAGGCTGTTAGTTGTCGGTGGCGGTTTTAGAGCAAGAATTGGCGCGGAGACGTATGCGCGTTGTTGCCCGTCCCAGGAACGTCCTTTGTCGAAGTCTAGGCCCTCTGCTAATACTGTTTGCATGGGTCTCTGCACCATTTAAGCTGGAAATCCGATACCGTGAACTAGCTGTCTCCAGTGGCGGACGCACGGATGACAGTCCAAATATTGTGGCAAGAAGTCAACATGATTCGGCTGCAATCACGAAACCTCGTACAATATTCAGTACGCCGGGAAAGTTTGAACAATAACGCGTATTTTTTATGTGTAATCAGGAAGTCAAACATTAATGTCCATAGATGTAGCTTCATATTTCAAAAAAAAAGTTTCACCCACTGTTTCACCCTCCTTAGGGATAAATTTTCAGAAATGCTGATACACGTATTTCTTTATTTATGACGGAGAAACCAAATACAAATTTTCGTAGGTCTAGCTTCAACATTGCCCTATTTCATCCCATTAGGTTTGTAATTTTGAAAACTTCCTTCCTAAACAACGCCTACAGTACAAGATCCAAACCTCTTCGAAATTTCAAGTTTCTATCCTTAGCGGTTTGGGATGGGCGATGATGATTCAGTCAGGACATTGCCTTTTATGTATAGCAATTTCGTAAATATGAGAACAAATTATGGAGTGAAAACACATTTAAAATTGAGATTTTCTCTTCTTTAGTTGAATGACTCAGTGTTGTTGTTGTGGTCTTCAGTCCTGAGATTGCTTTGATGCAGCTCTCCATGCTACTCTATCCTGTGCAAGCTTCTTCATCTCCCAGTACTTATTGCAACCTACATCCTTCTGAATATGCTTAGTGTATTCATTTCTTAGTCTCCGTCTACGGTTTTCACCCTCCACGCTGCCCTCCAATGCTAAATTTGTGATCCCTTGATTCCCTCATGCCTCATAACATATGCTACCAACCGGTCCCTTCTTCTTGTCAAGTTGTGCTACAAGCTCTTCTTCTCCCCAATTATATTCAATACCTCCTCACTAATCTTCAGCATTCTTCTGTAGCACCACATTTCGAAAGCTTCTATTCTCTTCTTGTCCAAACTATTTATCGTCCATGTTTCACTTCCATACATGGCTGCACTCCATACAAATACTTTCAAAAACGACTTCCTGACACTTAAATCTATATGTTAACAAATTTCTCTTCCTCAGAAACGCTTTCCTTGCCATTGCCAGTCTACGTTTTATATTCTCTCTACTTCGACCATCATCAGTTATTTTCCTCCCCAAATAGCAAAACTTCTTTACTACTTCAAGTGTCTCATTTCCTAATCTAATTCTCTCAGCATCACCCGACTACATACCATTACCCTCGTTTTGCTTTTGTCGATATCTTCCTTTCAAGACACTCTCCTTTCCCTTCAACTGCTCTTCCAAGTCCTTTGCTGTCTCTGACAGAATTACAATGTCATCGGCGAACCTCAAAGTTTTCATTTCTTCTCTATGGATTTTAATACCTACTCCGATTTTTTCTTTTGTTTCCTTTACTGTTTGCTCAATATACAGATTGAATAAGATCGGTGAGATGCTACAATCCTGTCTCACTCCCTTCCCAACCACTGCTTCCCTTTCATGCCCCTCGACTCTTATAACTGCCATCTGGTTTCTGTAAATTGTAAATAGCCTTTCGCTCTCTGTATTTTACCCCTGCCACCTTCAGAATTTGAAAGACAGTATTCCACTCAACATTGTCAAAAGCTTTCTCTACGTCTACAAATGCTAGAATCGTAGGTTTGCCTTTCCTTAATCTTTCTTCAAAGATAAGTCGTGAGGTCAGTATTGCCTAACGTGTTTCAACATTTCTACGGAATCCAAACTGATCTTCCCCGAGGTTGGCTTCTACCAGTTTTTCCATTCATCTGTAAAGATTTCGAGTTAGTAATTTGCAGCTGTGACTTATTAAACTGATAGTTCGGTAATTTTCACATCTGTCAACACCTGCTTTCTTTGGCATTGGAATTATTATATTCTTCTTGAAGTCTGAGGGAATTTCGCCTGTCTCATAAATCCTGCTCACAAGATGGTAGAGTTTTGTCAGGACTAGCTCTCCCAAGGGTGTCAATAGTTCTAATGGAATGTTGTCAACTGTCGGGGCCTTGTTACAACTCAGGTCCTTCAGTACTCTGTCAAACTCTTCACGCATTATCGTATCTCCCATTTCATCTTCATGTACATCCTCTTCCATTTCCATAAAATTGTCCTCAAGTACATCGCCCTTGTATAGACCCTCTATATACTCCTCCCACCTTTCTCCTTTCCTTTCTTTGCTTAGAACTGCGTTTCCGTCTGAGCTCTTGATATTCATACAAGTGGCTCTCTGAAATGAGAATTTCACTCTGCAGCGGAGTGTGCGCTGATATGAAACTTCCTGGCAGATTAAAACTGTGTGCCGGACCGAGACTCGAACTCGGGACCTTTGCCTTTCGCGGGCAAGTGCTCTACCAACACAGCTACCCAAGCACGATTCATGCCCCGTCCTCACAGTTATACTTCTGCCAGTACCTCGTCTCCTATCTTCCAAACTTTACAGAAGCTGTCCTGCGAACCTTGCAGAATTAGCACTCCTGAAAGAAAGAATATTGCGGAGACACGGCTTAGCCACAGCCTGGGGGAGTGCTAGTTCTGCAAGGTTCGCAGGAGAGCTTTTGCAAATTTTGGAAGATAGGAGACGTGGTACTGGCAGAAGTATAACTGTGAGGACGGGGCATGACTCGTGCTTGGGTAGCTGCGTTGGTAGAGCACTTGCCCGCGAAAGGCAAAGATCCCGAGTTCGAGTCTCGGTCCGGCACACAGTTTTAATTTGCCAGGAAGTTTCTAGTGGCTCTCTTTTCTCCAAAGGTCTCTTTAATTTTCCTGTAGGCACTGTCTATCTTGCCCCTAGTGAGATAAGCCTCTGCATCCTTACATTTGTCCTCTAGCTATCCCTGCTTAGCCATTTTGCATTTCCTGTCGAACTCATTTTTGAGACGTTTGTATTCCTTTTTGCTTGTTTCATTTAATGCATTTTTATATTTTCTCATTTCATCAATTAAATTCAATATTTCTTCTGTTACCCAAGGATTTCTACTAGCCCTCGTCTTTTTACCTACTTGATCCTCTGCTGCCTTCACTACATCATCCGTCAGAGCTACCCATTCTTTTTCTACTGTATTTCTTTCCCCCTTTCCTGTCAATTTTTTCCTTATGCTCTCCCTGAAACTCTATACAACCCCTGGTTTAGTCTGTTTATCCAGGTCCCATCTCCTTAAATTTCCACTTTTTTGCAGTTTCTTCAGATTTAATCTAAAGTTCATAACCAATAGATTGTGGTCGGAGTCCACATCTTCCCCTGGACACGTCTTACAATTTAAAACCTGGTTCCTAAATCTCTGTCTTACGGTTATATAATCTATCTGATACCTTCTAGTAGCTCCAGGATTCTTCCATGTATACGACCTTCTTTTATGATTCTTGAACCAAGTGTTAGCTATGATTAAGTTATGCTCTGTGCAAAATCCTACCAGACGGCTTCCTCTTTCATTTCTTACCCCCAATCCACATTCACCTACTATGTTTCCTTCTCTCCCTTTTCCTACTCCCGAGTTCCAGTCCCCCATGACTATTAAATTTTCGTCTCCCTTCACTACCTGAATAATTTCTTTTATCTCATCATACATTTCATCAATTTCTTCATTATCTGCAGAGCTAGTTGGCATGTAAACTATACTACTGTAGTAAGTGTGGGCTTCGTGTCTATTTTGGCCACAATAATGCGTTCACTATGCTGTTTGTAGTAGCTTACCCGCACTCCTGTTGTTTTATTCATTATTAAACCTACTCCTCCATTACCCCTATTTGATTTTGTATTCATAACCCTGTATTCATCTGACCAAAAGTCTTATTCCTCCTGCCACCGAACTTCACTAATTCCCACTATATCTAACTTTAACCTATCCATTTCCCTTTTTAAATTTTCTAACCGACCTGCCCGATTAAGGGATCTGACACTCCACGCTCCGATCCGTAGAACGCCAGTTTTCTTTCTCCTAATAACGACATCCTCTTGAGTAGTCCCCGTGCGGAGATCCGAGTGGGCGACTATTTTACCTCCGGAATATTTTACCCAAGAGCACGCCATCATCGTTTAATCATACAGTAAAGCTGCATGCCCTCGGGAAAAATTACGACTGTAGTTTCCCCTTGCTTTCAGCCGTTCGCAGTACCAGAACAGCAAGGCCATTTTGGTTAGTGTTACAAGGCCAGATCAGTCAATCATCCAGACTGTTGCCCCTGCAACTACTGAAAAGGCTGCTGCCCCTCTTCAGGAACCACACGTTTGTCTGGCCTCTCAACAGATACCCCTCCGTTGTGGTTGCACCTACGGTACGGCTATCTGTATCGCTGAGGCACGCAAATCTCCCCACCAACGGCAAGATCCATGGTTCATGGGGGGGAATGACTCTCCCTCTCCCAAAGTTTAAATGCTCCAAGATAGCTGTTTCATCAGTACATGCAGTGCACTACGACTGTTCTGAACGAAGCACAGTGGTGTCAGCGTCTAGCTGGATCATGTTAATTTTGCCTTGCAGCGTCATAAAAACGTAATAATATTGCGATCAGGGGCTCTGTCACTTATTTGATACTGTTATTTTCCTAAATTTATAGAAAATTAAAGAGAAACGTGCATTTATTAGCATGATACAAAGAGAAAAGGACATTGATTAGCATGATACAGGGAAAATCTATGTTAATTAGTGGTGTAATAAGGTGAAACAACTTTTTACAAAATCCTGAAAAAATAATCCTGCAGATAAGACGAAGATTACAGGGCTTCCGAATTACGAAATGTTATCAGTGTAATTAACTGCAGCAACTACAACGAAATAGCCCGAAGGGAGGGACTGAAGGACACTGAGTAATGGAAAACCCCTGAAACGATTTTGCAAAGTGTGGACGACAATGAAACTTTACTGTTAAATTAACAAAGATTATCTAACAGGAAAGAAGATATCAGTCAGGGAATAATGGAGAGGATGAAGAAGACGAGGTCAGACCCATTCCATAAAATGAATGTATCTACAGACGCAAAGATCAGACTGTACAACGCTACTGTAAGGAATGCGGTACTATAAACGGCTGAGACGATAGCACTTGGAAGACATAACGCAGAATAAATAAAGAAGATAGAAAAATAACGACGAAAACACTGCGTCGTAAAAGCGATTGTGAGAGATGGATGTGACGACCTGGGTAAAACTGCCCCAGATCATGATGATACTATCAGGGAAATTTAGTAATTAGGAATATAGATAAAACGATCAAAAGTGGAGCATGTGAAAGGGCAGATAGCACAAGGGGGACTACAGTAATCAAATGATTTGTTAACCCTCTAACGATAAGGTGAAGTTTCCTGATATAAACGGTAAGGTGGGGTTGGATCAGACCCCACCCTACAAATATCGATTTTTGGGGTAAAATAAAAAATGAATAATGGGAAAAGTTTTATTATCAATTACACACATATATTATTTCTTATAAGAACAAGTTTTTTTATTTTATAGTAAATAAATAAGAATATAAAGTACTTTGGAAAAATAGGATCTTGATTACAAAAAAATACCTTAATAGAAATATTCTCTATAAAATTATTGAAAATATAGTAAAAATCAGTAGATTCAGACATCAAATGAGAAACATCTCTTACTAATTGTAGAAAATAATTATAGTGTCAGCAGTTTCGAAATATAAAGTTCTCAATAATGTCTTTGTACACATAATGTAATAGGAACAAATAATGAATGTATAATGTTATCCTGGAAACGATCACGTACAGCCCTGAAAATGCATATTTGGCCCAATTTATCAAATCTCAGTTTCTCTACAGCCAGAGCATATAATAACTTTATGCTCCCCACATATAGAACGATTACACTTACTACAAAAAGCATTTCCCTTCCTATCTTTTGATCCGTCACAAAAATCACGTTTCTTAAGTGGCTGTGCTTGGGTAGGCTTGTCTAATTAGATTGGTTCTTTTTCTAAAAGTTTTCCAATAGACGATCGGAGCTCACGGGGAAGATGTGTGTTATTCAACCTCTTATCCGTAAGAGGTTTTGTCAAAGAGAGCGCAATATTTTTGAGAAATGAGATTCTCGCGTCATTTGAAAAGCTGTCCATTTTGCTATTGCTTTTGTAAATGATAAAACTATTTGTAGCAGCGATGTCTAAAATAGCATAAAAGTAGCCTACCGCAGGGGCCATCTTCTCGATTTTCTTTTTGTGGTGCTGCTGCCGCTGTGGCAAAGCTTATCTAATACATCGACCGCTCGTTTAGTTAGATTGTAGAACTCCACAATTTCAGGCTTATTTGATTTTTCATTTATCTCTCCAGAGAAGTGCAAAGACGATATCAGTAAAACTTTTTTTATTTTTCTTTGGGGTAAATGACACCAAACTTTTGTCGTCCTGATACATAAATGTTGAAGAGCCTACTGGAGCAGAAAGCAGCATTGATGATGGTATTTGCGGTTTGTTCCTCCTTAATGTATCTACTAATGTGAGTTCCTTTGCCGGCCGTAGTGGCCGAGCGGTTCTAGGCGTTTCAGTCTGGAACAGCGACCGCTACGGTCCCAGGTTCGAGTCCTGCCTCGTGCATGGATGTGTGTGATGTCCGTAGGTTAGTCAGATTTAATTAGTTCTAAACTTCTAGGGAACTGATGACCTCAGATGTTAAGTCCCATAGTGCTCAGAGCCATTTTTTTAGTTTCTTTTGGAGGAGGGCGTCAGTTACCTTTAGTAAGGAGAACCAATTGTCCGCTGTAATGTTTCTATTAGAACCCCTGATAGATTCCGTCAGACGCAAAACACACTGGGCAGGTAAAGGCAAATCTCTAGGTCTCTTCTTTATCCTGTTGTCCTTGTCAGTGTATGGAATGCCACGCCAAAAATAGAATGTCCTTACGTCACATGTGACATTATTTTAAACCCATATTTGTCGGGTTTCGATGGGATATAAGTTTTGAATGGACAGGCACCCCGAAAACTCAGTAGAGTCTCATCTACTGTGACATATGCAGATGGACTATAATTTTTTTCACTGATAGATTCAAACATGTCCCACACTTCTCTGAAATCCGCAAATTTGTCGTTGATTTTTCTGGCCTCTGGTGGCTTTATCATCGAAGCGGAGGTTTCCTAGAAGAAATGCAAACCTTTTCTTGCACATAGTGCAACGGAATACCGGAGGTCCATAGGTTGCTGAGAACATCTCATCTACACTGAGCATAGAATTTTTTAGGACACCACTCATGAAGAGAAGGCCCATCAACCCTTTATTTCAACGCTCTCTGTTGGGGAATGAAACCACTGGACCGTATTGTACTTTTGCCTAGATTTCTCAATTTCAAGATTTGTGTACAAAATAATTTTTTCAGTAATTTTCGAATCTATAAATAATAAAAATATTTCCAATTCACTAGACCCCCCTTGCTTCCCCACGTGGACCAGGGAGATGAGTAATAATATCTGATAATGGTGTCCTAGAAAATTTTGAGTGGATGGGTTTGTTGGTCCGTACTGTCTCTAAGTCTTTACCTAGCTCAAAATTTCTCTCATCTCACTGAGAATTAACAAACTCGACTGCTCCTGCCGCACAATGAAATACATCATCCTCGTCATCAGTATTAGATAATACATCATCCTCGGTTTCTGAACAGTTTTCTGCATCGATATTGTCGCCATCCTCTGACTCAACCTCCTGTCGGAGAAACTCGTTGTATATCTGCTCAGGAGTTCTAAGGAGTTGATGCGCCATTTTAGTAAGATACTAGAAGAGAAAACAAAATTTACATGTAATATAAAATATCAATATGGGGTTGAATCCTCCCCACAAAGTAAACTAATAAGTGTGACGTAAACAGTAAGGTGGGGTCGGATCCAACCCGAGCGTGGGTAATGTAGGTTTCGGATAGAGAGGGTAGCTACAGGTCACTCACCAGACTGACGTGGCCTTCTCGGCGTTCTCGGGACGACTGGCTGGTAGGGTAGCTGGAACCACAGCGCTCTCAGAAAGGGGAGTGGGGAGTTATAATCAAAACAGACTCGCTGGGGTCGGATCCAACCCCAACCTTACCGTTAGAGGGTTAAATTCAAAAAGAACTGGTCGGAATTGTGGATCATTATAGAAGGCGAGAGAAGACGTCAGTTAAGTCAAATGCATGTGTGCAAGTGTCGAATCAGCAGATAATAAGGTGGCGTCGCGAAGATGAGTTGGAAAAGGTGTAGTCTGCTACAGACAGCAGAGTTACGGATGAGCAGGTCATTTATTAACTGCGCTGCTTAAGCAAGGCTCTGTACTGTGGTGGGGAAAGGTGCAAAATGTTCACACGGTACAGGCTGCCTCGTAACGGCCAAGCAGCATTTGGCGCGTATACATCGTCGAGGTAAGGAAACTCGTTGCGGGACCTTTATACAGCTGACAGGTATTATCTGTATCGTTTTCAGTAGGTTACTTCTGGCTCAGTCCGATGCATGACAGGAGCCGAAGTGAAGTGATGAATTACAGGCTGTACGCAATAAAGAAATGTCATTTGGGTAGTCAGCACAGCAGGCGTTAAACAGCGAGACGACGTACTGCTGAATTTGTAATTCCAGTAGAGGGCGACACCTTTGCTGCCCTACTTGGCATTGCCTGTTACGTAGGTGGAAATAGAGCCCTGCTCGGTACTATTCCATCTGCTGGATATGCGGACTGGACGGCCTGACATATAGAATCGATTTGAATATCAATCGGCGAGTCCACTTCCGGAGCCGACTCCCAGCCTTCTAGTTACGAATAGAGCTAGCGCACAACAGCCTGCACCCAATATTCGATGATAGCCAGCAATCCACTACTTTATCGCTTCGGGATAGGACAATTTTTTGAAAATATCTACCAGCCAGGTTAGGACTCTGACTCAGAATAACACTTTTCTAATATTGTCCTTCAGGTCGGATCTCTTCCAAACCAGAGTTAGACATTGTATTAAATTGATTGCTTAATAATTAGTATGAAATTTGACTCCACACTGTCATTCAGTAGCTGTGTCACTTGTAGCCAACTTGGAGGAACCGATATAATCACTTTTATACGTGTTAATTATTATAGTGCTGTCAGGCCTAGCAAAGCTTTTTGCTACAGGGTGCAGTGTAACAGAGAAAAATACAGCAGCAACCATGAAAAGGGAAGGAAAATTGGAGAAACAAATACTCTCCAACCAGTATGCCAGAAGTGATGAATGATACAGGAAACGGGCAGGGAGTAGCGGATGGAGGATATTGAAAGTCTCGGAAGAAGAGGAGGAAAGAGGTGAATCGATTAAGTGATTATGGGAGAAGAGGAAGGACACGCAATCCATGAATGGGCTACAGCTGGTCCTACAGCAGCCAAGTAGGTTGTTGAACACGAAAAGGATCAGCTGGTGGCTACCTCACTCCGTTGTCTTCTACAGCTCTTGCAGTCCTAGGCGGAGAAAATGGAGCCAGCCCTGTTTGGGAGCACGGTGCATATTAGCATGCTGGCAGGACTTTACATTGATTATATATCCAGTATTGAACAGTGTAGGGCGTCGGAAATGTTTCTAGTTCTTTGAGTTGTTGAATTCTGGTAAATGCGGGGGAATATCACGACTGTAATTAAAAAGAAACAAGTGGTAAGAAAAATATTGAGATAATCTGAAATTAGATTTAATCTAAGCACAATATTGAGGGTTGGGGTTTCACTGCCTTTATACAATGATAAAAGACACCATAGCAAGGTACACAGGACTACGATCAAAGTGGAGAGGAGATACTGAAACAAGAGAGCATATCAAGCTAACAGGGGAAGAAATGGTTCAAATGGCTCTAAGCACTATGGGACTTAACATCTGAGATCATCAGTGCCCTAGACTTAGAACTACT